>NW_027515091.1:0-94896 GCF_048772815.1 Callospermophilus lateralis | reverse complement strand
ACTTTCAAGTAATGAGCAGTATACCAATCAAACTTGGATGCCCACGTTTTGTTCTTCTATTTTGAAGCATTCGTTTGCAGTAACAGTTTGAATTTTTAGGTTTCACTCTGTTTTCTCCTATATTGACAGATGCAGTTCGAACTCTAATTCAAACACGGTATCTGCAAGCTTCTTGAAACTTGACACAATACAGTAGTTCTACGTTCTATCTCTAAGGTTTTTTTCGTCTTGATGTAGCCTTAAGCAGAGACTGGAGAATAACTCATTCAATGAAAGGCATTGTTAGACAGAAAAAAAACTACAGTCTCCTGAAATCACAACATATATTTTTTCTTCCGACCTTCATGATACTTTCAAGTAATGAGCAGTACACCAATCAAACTTGGATGCCCAAGTTTCATTCTCTTAGGTTGAAGCATTCGTTTGCAGTAACAGTTTGAATTTTTAGGTTTCACTCTGTTTTCTCCTAATTGACAGATGCAGTTCGAACTCTAAATCAAACACAGTTTGTGCTAGCTTCTTGAAACTTGACACAATACAGTAGTTCTACGTTCTATGTCTAAGCTTTGTTTCCTCTTGATGTAGCCTAATGCAGGGACTGCGAATAACACTTATATGGAAAGGGGTTGCCAAACTTCCAAACACTAGAGTCTCCTGAAATCTCAACATATATTTTTTCATCCAATCTTCATGATACATTCACGTAATGATCAGTACAGCAATCCCACTTGGATGCCCAATTTTAGTTCTCCTAGATTGAAGGATTCGTTAACAGGAACAGTTTGAATTTTTAGGTTTCACTCTGTTTTCTCCTATATTGACAGATGCAGTACGAACTCTAAATCAACACGGTTTGTGCTAGCTTCTTGAAACTTGACACAATACAGTAGTTCGACGTTCTATCTCTAAGGTTTGTTTCCTCTTGATGTAGACTTAAGCAGATACTGGAGAATAACTCATTCAATGAAAGGCATTGTTAGGCTGCCAAAAAACTACAATCTCCTGAAATCACAACATATATTTTTTCTTCGGACCTTCATGATACTTTCAAGTAATGAGCAGTACAGCAATCCAAATTGGATGCCCTAGTTTCGTTCTTCTAGGTTGAAGCATTCGTTTGCAGTAACAGTTTGCATTTTTAGGTTTCACTCTGTTTTCTCCTATATTGACAGATGCAGTTCGAACTCTAAATCAACACGGTTTGTGCTAGCTTCTTGAAACTTGACAAAATACAGTAATTCTATGTTCTATCTCTAAGGTTTGTTTCCTCTTGATGTAGTCTTAAGCAAAGACTGGTGAATAACTCATTCAATGAAAGGCGTTGTTAGGTTGGTAAAAAACTACAGTCTCCTGTAATCTCAACATATATTTTTTTCTTCCGACCTTCATGATACTTTCAAGTAATGAGCAGTACACCAATCAAACTTGGATGCCCAAGTTTCGTTCTCCTAGGTTGAAGCATTCGTTTGCAGTAACAGTTTGAATTTTTAGGTTTCACTCTGTTTTCTCCTATATTGACAGATGCAGTTCGAACTCTAAATCAACACGGTTTTTGCTAGCTTCTTGAAACTTGACACAATACAGTAGTCCTACGTTCTATATCTGAGGTTTGTTTCCTCTTGATGTAGTCTTAAGCAAAGACTGGTGAATAACTCATTCAATGAAAGGCGTTGTTAGGCTGCCAAAAAAACTAAAGTCTCCTGAAATCACAACATATATTTTTTCTTCCGACCTTCATGATACTTTCAAGTAATGAGCAGTACACCAATCAAACTTGGATGCCCAAGTATCGTTCTCCTAGGGTGAAGCATTCGTTTGCAGTAACAGTTTGAATTTTTAGGTTTCACTCTGTTTTCTAGTATATTCACAGATGCAGTTCGAACTCTAAATCAACACGGTTTGTGCTAGCTTCTTGAAACTTGACACAATACAGTAGTTCTACGTTCTATCTCTATGGTTTGTTTCGTCTTGATGTAGCCTAAAGCAGAGACTGGAGAATAACTCATTCAATGAAAGGCATTGTTAGGCTGCCAAAAAACTACAGTCTCCTGAAATCACAACATATATTTTTTCCTCCGACCTTCATGAAACTTTCAAGTAATGAGCAGTACACCAATCAAACTTGGATGCCCAAGTTTCGTTCTCCTAGGTTGAAGCATTCGTTTGCAGTAACAGTTTGAATTTTTAGGTTTCACTCTGTTTTCTCCTATATTGACAGATGCAGTTCGAACTCTAAATCAAACACAGTTTGTGCTAGCTTAATGAAACTTGACACAATACAGTAGTTCTACGTTCTATCTCTAAGTTTTGTTTCCTCTTGATGTAGCCTAATGCAGGGACTGCAAATAACACTTATATGGAAAGGGGTTGCCAAACTTCCAAACACTAGAGTCTCCTGAAATCTCAACATATATTTTTTCATCCAATCATCATGATACTTTCACGTAATGATCAGTGCACCAATCCCACTTGGATGCCCAAGTTTAGTTCTCCTAGATTGAAGCATTCGTTTCCAGGAACAGTTTGAATTTTTAGGTTTCACTCTGTTTTCTCCAATATAGACAGATGCAGTACGAACTCTAAATCAACATGGTTTGTGCTAGCTTCTTGAAACTTGACACAATACAGTAGTTCTACGTTCTATCTCTACGGTTTGTTTCCTCTTGATGTAGCCTTAAGCAGAGACTGGAGAATAACTCATTCAATGAAAGGCGTTGTTAGGCTGCCAAAAAACTACAGTGTCCTGAAATCACAACATATATTTTTTCTTCCGACCTTCATGATACTTTCAAGTAATGAGCAGTACACCAATCAAACTTGGATGCCCAAGTTTCGTTCTCCTAGGTTGAAGCATTCGTTTGCAGTAACAGTTTGAATTTTTAGGTTTCACTCTGTTTTCTCCTATATTGACAGATGCAGTTCGAACTCTAAATCAAACACAGTTTGTGCTAGCTTATTGAAACTTGACACAATACAGTAGTTCTACGTTCTATCTCTAAAGTTTGTTTCGTCTTGATGTAGCCTAATGCAGGGACTGCGAATAACACTTATATGGAAGGGGGTTGCCAAACTTCCAAACACTAGAGTCTCCTGAAATCTCAACATATATTTTTTCATCCAATCTTCATGATACTTTCACGTAATGATCAGTACAGCAATCCCACTTGGATGCCCAAGTTTAGTTCTCCTAGATTGAAGCATTCGTTTCTAGGAACAGTTTGAATTTTTAGGTTTCACTCTGTTTTCTCCTATATAGACAGATGCAGTACGAACTCTAAATCAACATGGTTTGTGCTAGCTTCTTGAAACTTGACACAATACAGTAGTTCTACGTTCTATCTCTACGGTTTGTTTCCTCTTGATGTAGCCTTAAGCAGAGACTGGAGAATAACTCATTCAATGAAAGGCGTTGTTAGGCTGCCAAAAAACTACAGTGTCCTGAAATCACAACATATATTTTTTCTTCCGACCTTCATGATACTTTCAAGTAATGAGCAGTACACCAATCAAACTTGGATGCCCAAGTTTCGTTCTGCTAGGTTGAAGCATTCGTTTGCAGTAACACTTTGAATTTTTAGGTTTCACTCTGTTTTCTCCTATATTGACAGATGCAGTTCGAACTCTAAATCAAACACAGTTTGTGCTAGCTTATTGAAACTTGACACAATACAGTAGTTCTACGTTCTATCTCTAAGTTTTGTTTCGTCTTGATGTAGCCTAATGCAGGGACTGCGAATAACACTTATATGGAATGGGGTTGCCAAACTTCCAAACACTAGAGTCTCCTGAAATCTCAACATATATTTTTTCATCCAATCTTCATGATACTTTCACGTAATGATCAGTACAGCAATCCCACTTGGATGCCCAAGTTTAGTTCTCCTAGATTGAAGCATTCGTTTCCAGGAACAGTTTGAATTTTTAGGTTTCACTCTGTTTTCTCCTATATAAACAGATGCAGTACGAACTCTAAATCAACATGGTTTGTGCTAGCTTCTTGAAACTTGACACAATACAGTAGTTCTACGTTCTATCTCTACGGTTTGTTTTCTCTTGATGTAGCCTTAAGCAGAGACTGGAGAATAACTCATTCAATGAAAGGCATTGTTAGGCTGCCAAAAACTACAGTGTCCTGAAATCGCAACATATATTTTTTCTTCCGACCTTCATGATACTTTCAAGTAATGAGCAGTACACCAATCAAACTTGGATGCCCAAGTTTCGTTCTCCTACGTTGAAGCATTCGTTTGCAGTAACACTTCGAATTTTTAGCTTTCACTCGGTTTTCTCCTATATTGACAGATGCAGTTCGATATCTAAATCAAACACAGTTTGTGCTAGCTTCTTGAAACTTGACACAATACAGTAGTTCTACGTTCTGTCTCTAAGTTTTGTTTCCTCTTGATGTAGCCTAATGCAGGGACTGCGAATAACACTTATATGGAAAGGGGTTGCCAAACTTCCAAACACTAGAGTCTCCTGAAATCTCAACATATATTTTTTCATCCAATCTTCATGATACATTCACGTAATGATCAGTACAGCAATCCCACTTGGATGCCCAATTTTAGTTCTCCTAGATTGAAGGATTCGTTAACAGGAACAGTTTGAATTTTTAGGTTTCACTCTGTTTTCTCCTATATTGACAGATGCAGTACGAACTCTAAATCAACACGGTTTGTGCTAGCTTCTTGAAACTTGACACAATACAGTAGTTCGACGTTCTATCTCTAAGGTTTGTTTCCTCTTGATGTAGACTTAAGCAGAGACTGGAGAATAACTCATTCAATGAAAGGCATTGTTAGGCTGCCAAAAAACTACAGTCTCCTGAAATCACAACATATATTTTTTCTTCGGACCTTCATGATACTTTCAAGTAATGAGCAGTACACCAATCCAAATTGGATGCCCTAGTTTCGTTCTTCTAGGTTGAAGCATTCGTTTGCAGTAACAGTTTGCATTTTTAGGTTTCACTCTGTTTTCTCCTATATTGACAGATGCAGTTCGAACTCTAAATCAACACGGTTTGTGCTAGCTTCTTGAAACTTGACAAAATACAGTAGTTCTATGTTCTATCTCTAAGGTTTGTTTCCTCTTGATGTAGTCTTAAGCAAAGACTGGTGAATAACTCATTCAATGAAAGGCGATGTTAGGTTGGTAAAACTACAGTCTCCTGTAATCTCAACATATATTTTTTTCTTCCGACCTTCATGATACTTTCAAGTAATGAGCAGTACACCAATCAAACTTGGATGCCCAAGTTTCGTTCTCCTAGGTTGAAGCATTCGTTTGCAGTAACAGTTTGAATTTTTAGGTTTCACTCTGTTTTCTCCTATATTGACCGATGCAGTTCGAACTCTAAATCAACACGGTTTGTGCTAGCTTCTTGAAACTTGACACAATACAGTACTTCTACGTTCTATCTCTAAGTTTTCTTTCCTCTTGATGTAGCCTAATGCACTGGACTGCGAATAACACTTAAATGGAAAGGGGTTGCCAAACTTCCAAACACTAGAGTCTCCTGAAATCTCAACATATATTTTTTCATCCAATCTTCATGATACATTCACGTAATGATCAGTAAACCAATCCCACTTGGATGCCCAAGTTTAGTTCTCCTAGATTGAAGCATTCGTTTCCAGGAAAAGTTTGAATTTTTAGGTTTCACTCTGTTTTCTCCTATATTGACAGATGCAGTACGAACTCTAAATCAACACGGTTTGTGCTAGCTTCTTGAAACTTGACACAATACAGTAGTTCTACGTTCTATGTCTAAGGTTTGTTTCCTCTTGATGTATCCTTAAGCAGAGATGGAGAATAACTCATTCAATGGAAGGCGTTGTTAGGTTGGCAAAAGACTACAGTCTCCTGTAATCTCAACATATATTTCTTCTTCCGACCTTCATGATACTTTCAAGTAATGAGCAGTATACCAATCAAACTTGGATGCCCACGTTTTGTTCTTCTATTTTGAAGCATTCGTTTGCAGTAACAGTTTGAATTTTTAGGTTTCACTCTGTTTTCTCCTATATTGACAGATGCAGTTCGAACTCTAATTCAAACACGGTATCTGCAAGCTTCTTGAAACTTGACACAATACAGTAGTTCTACGTTCTATCTCTAAGGTTTTTTTCGTCTTGATGTAGCCTTAAGCAGAGACTGGAGAATAACTCATTCAATGAAAGGCATTGTTAGACAGAAAAAAAACTACAGTCTCCTGAAATCACAACATATATTTTTTCTTCCGACCTTCATGATACTTTCAAGTAATGAGCAGTACACCAATCAAACTTGGATGCCCAAGTTTCATTCTCTTAGGTTGAAGCATTCGTTTGCAGTAACAGTTTGAATTTTTAGGTTTCACTCTGTTTTCTCCTAATTGACAGATGCAGTTCGAACTCTAAATCAAACACAGTTTGTGCTAGCTTCTTGAAACTTGACACAATACAGTAGTTCTACGTTCTATGTCTAAGCTTTGTTTCCTCTTGATGTAGCCTAATGCAGGGACTGCGAATAACACTTATATGGAAAGGGGTTGCCAAACTTCCAAACACTAGAGTCTCCTGAAATCTCAACATATATTTTTTCATCCAATCTTCATGATACATTCACGTAATGATCAGTACAGCAATCCCACTTGGATGCCCAATTTTAGTTCTCCTAGATTGAAGGATTCGTTAACAGGAACAGTTTGAATTTTTAGGTTTCACTCTGTTTTCTCCTATATTGACAGATGCAGTACGAACTCTAAATCAACACGGTTTGTGCTAGCTTCTTGAAACTTGACACAATACAGTAGTTCGACGTTCTATCTCTAAGGTTTGTTTCCTCTTGATGTAGACTTAAGCAGATACTGGAGAATAACTCATTCAATGAAAGGCATTGTTAGGCTGCCAAAAAACTACAATCTCCTGAAATCACAACATATATTTTTTCTTCGGACCTTCATGATACTTTCAAGTAATGAGCAGTACAGCAATCCAAATTGGATGCCCTAGTTTCGTTCTTCTAGGTTGAAGCATTCGTTTGCAGTAACAGTTTGCATTTTTAGGTTTCACTCTGTTTTCTCCTATATTGACAGATGCAGTTCGAACTCTAAATCAACACGGTTTGTGCTAGCTTCTTGAAACTTGACAAAATACAGTAATTCTATGTTCTATCTCTAAGGTTTGTTTCCTCTTGATGTAGTCTTAAGCAAAGACTGGTGAATAACTCATTCAATGAAAGGCGTTGTTAGGTTGGTAAAAAACTACAGTCTCCTGTAATCTCAACATATATTTTTTTCTTCCGACCTTCATGATACTTTCAAGTAATGAGCAGTACACCAATCAAACTTGGATGCCCAAGTTTCGTTCTCCTAGGTTGAAGCATTCGTTTGCAGTAACAGTTTGAATTTTTAGGTTTCACTCTGTTTTCTCCTATATTGACAGATGCAGTTCGAACTCTAAATCAACACGGTTTTTGCTAGCTTCTTGAAACTTGACACAATACAGTAGTCCTACGTTCTATATCTGAGGTTTGTTTCCTCTTGATGTAGTCTTAAGCAAAGACTGGTGAATAACTCATTCAATGAAAGGCGTTGTTAGGCTGCCAAAAAAACTAAAGTCTCCTGAAATCACAACATATATTTTTTCTTCCGACCTTCATGATACTTTCAAGTAATGAGCAGTACACCAATCAAACTTGGATGCCCAAGTATCGTTCTCCTAGGGTGAAGCATTCGTTTGCAGTAACAGTTTGAATTTTTAGGTTTCACTCTGTTTTCTAGTATATTCACAGATGCAGTTCGAACTCTAAATCAACACGGTTTGTGCTAGCTTCTTGAAACTTGACACAATACAGTAGTTCTACGTTCTATCTCTATGGTTTGTTTCGTCTTGATGTAGCCTAAAGCAGAGACTGGAGAATAACTCATTCAATGAAAGGCATTGTTAGGCTGCCAAAAAACTACAGTCTCCTGAAATCACAACATATATTTTTTCCTCCGACCTTCATGAAACTTTCAAGTAATGAGCAGTACACCAATCAAACTTGGATGCCCAAGTTTCGTTCTCCTAGGTTGAAGCATTCGTTTGCAGTAACAGTTTGAATTTTTAGGTTTCACTCTGTTTTCTCCTATATTGACAGATGCAGTTCGAACTCTAAATCAAACACAGTTTGTGCTAGCTTAATGAAACTTGACACAATACAGTAGTTCTACGTTCTATCTCTAAGTTTTGTTTCCTCTTGATGTAGCCTAATGCAGGGACTGCAAATAACACTTATATGGAAAGGGGTTGCCAAACTTCCAAACACTAGAGTCTCCTGAAATCTCAACATATATTTTTTCATCCAATCATCATGATACTTTCACGTAATGATCAGTGCACCAATCCCACTTGGATGCCCAAGTTTAGTTCTCCTAGATTGAAGCATTCGTTTCCAGGAACAGTTTGAATTTTTAGGTTTCACTCTGTTTTCTCCAATATAGACAGATGCAGTACGAACTCTAAATCAACATGGTTTGTGCTAGCTTCTTGAAACTTGACACAATACAGTAGTTCTACGTTCTATCTCTACGGTTTGTTTCCTCTTGATGTAGCCTTAAGCAGAGACTGGAGAATAACTCATTCAATGAAAGGCGTTGTTAGGCTGCCAAAAAACTACAGTGTCCTGAAATCACAACATATATTTTTTCTTCCGACCTTCATGATACTTTCAAGTAATGAGCAGTACACCAATCAAACTTGGATGCCCAAGTTTCGTTCTCCTAGGTTGAAGCATTCGTTTGCAGTAACAGTTTGAATTTTTAGGTTTCACTCTGTTTTCTCCTATATTGACAGATGCAGTTCGAACTCTAAATCAAACACAGTTTGTGCTAGCTTATTGAAACTTGACACAATACAGTAGTTCTACGTTCTATCTCTAAAGTTTGTTTCGTCTTGATGTAGCCTAATGCAGGGACTGCGAATAACACTTATATGGAAGGGGGTTGCCAAACTTCCAAACACTAGAGTCTCCTGAAATCTCAACATATATTTTTTCATCCAATCTTCATGATACTTTCACGTAATGATCAGTACAGCAATCCCACTTGGATGCCCAAGTTTAGTTCTCCTAGATTGAAGCATTCGTTTCTAGGAACAGTTTGAATTTTTAGGTTTCACTCTGTTTTCTCCTATATAGACAGATGCAGTACGAACTCTAAATCAACATGGTTTGTGCTAGCTTCTTGAAACTTGACACAATACAGTAGTTCTACGTTCTATCTCTACGGTTTGTTTCCTCTTGATGTAGCCTTAAGCAGAGACTGGAGAATAACTCATTCAATGAAAGGCGTTGTTAGGCTGCCAAAAAACTACAGTGTCCTGAAATCACAACATATATTTTTTCTTCCGACCTTCATGATACTTTCAAGTAATGAGCAGTACACCAATCAAACTTGGATGCCCAAGTTTCGTTCTGCTAGGTTGAAGCATTCGTTTGCAGTAACACTTTGAATTTTTAGGTTTCACTCTGTTTTCTCCTATATTGACAGATGCAGTTCGAACTCTAAATCAAACACAGTTTGTGCTAGCTTATTGAAACTTGACACAATACAGTAGTTCTACGTTCTATCTCTAAGTTTTGTTTCGTCTTGATGTAGCCTAATGCAGGGACTGCGAATAACACTTATATGGAATGGGGTTGCCAAACTTCCAAACACTAGAGTCTCCTGAAATCTCAACATATATTTTTTCATCCAATCTTCATGATACTTTCACGTAATGATCAGTACAGCAATCCCACTTGGATGCCCAAGTTTAGTTCTCCTAGATTGAAGCATTCGTTTCCAGGAACAGTTTGAATTTTTAGGTTTCACTCTGTTTTCTCCTATATAAACAGATGCAGTACGAACTCTAAATCAACATGGTTTGTGCTAGCTTCTTGAAACTTGACACAATACAGTAGTTCTACGTTCTATCTCTACGGTTTGTTTTCTCTTGATGTAGCCTTAAGCAGAGACTGGAGAATAACTCATTCAATGAAAGGCATTGTTAGGCTGCCAAAAACTACAGTGTCCTGAAATCGCAACATATATTTTTTCTTCCGACCTTCATGATACTTTCAAGTAATGAGCAGTACACCAATCAAACTTGGATGCCCAAGTTTCGTTCTCCTACGTTGAAGCATTCGTTTGCAGTAACACTTCGAATTTTTAGCTTTCACTCGGTTTTCTCCTATATTGACAGATGCAGTTCGATATCTAAATCAAACACAGTTTGTGCTAGCTTCTTGAAACTTGACACAATACAGTAGTTCTACGTTCTGTCTCTAAGTTTTGTTTCCTCTTGATGTAGCCTAATGCAGGGACTGCGAATAACACTTATATGGAAAGGGGTTGCCAAACTTCCAAACACTAGAGTCTCCTGAAATCTCAACATATATTTTTTCATCCAATCTTCATGATACATTCACGTAATGATCAGTACAGCAATCCCACTTGGATGCCCAATTTTAGTTCTCCTAGATTGAAGGATTCGTTAACAGGAACAGTTTGAATTTTTAGGTTTCACTCTGTTTTCTCCTATATTGACAGATGCAGTACGAACTCTAAATCAACACGGTTTGTGCTAGCTTCTTGAAACTTGACACAATACAGTAGTTCGACGTTCTATCTCTAAGGTTTGTTTCCTCTTGATGTAGACTTAAGCAGAGACTGGAGAATAACTCATTCAATGAAAGGCATTGTTAGGCTGCCAAAAAACTACAGTCTCCTGAAATCACAACATATATTTTTTCTTCGGACCTTCATGATACTTTCAAGTAATGAGCAGTACACCAATCCAAATTGGATGCCCTAGTTTCGTTCTTCTAGGTTGAAGCATTCGTTTGCAGTAACAGTTTGCATTTTTAGGTTTCACTCTGTTTTCTCCTATATTGACAGATGCAGTTCGAACTCTAAATCAACACGGTTTGTGCTAGCTTCTTGAAACTTGACAAAATACAGTAGTTCTATGTTCTATCTCTAAGGTTTGTTTCCTCTTGATGTAGTCTTAAGCAAAGACTGGTGAATAACTCATTCAATGAAAGGCGATGTTAGGTTGGTAAAACTACAGTCTCCTGTAATCTCAACATATATTTTTTTCTTCCGACCTTCATGATACTTTCAAGTAATGAGCAGTACACCAATCAAACTTGGATGCCCAAGTTTCGTTCTCCTAGGTTGAAGCATTCGTTTGCAGTAACAGTTTGAATTTTTAGGTTTCACTCTGTTTTCTCCTATATTGACCGATGCAGTTCGAACTCTAAATCAACACGGTTTGTGCTAGCTTCTTGAAACTTGACACAATACAGTACTTCTACGTTCTATCTCTAAGTTTTCTTTCCTCTTGATGTAGCCTAATGCACTGGACTGCGAATAACACTTAAATGGAAAGGGGTTGCCAAACTTCCAAACACTAGAGTCTCCTGAAATCTCAACATATATTTTTTCATCCAATCTTCATGATACATTCACGTAATGATCAGTAAACCAATCCCACTTGGATGCCCAAGTTTAGTTCTCCTAGATTGAAGCATTCGTTTCCAGGAAAAGTTTGAATTTTTAGGTTTCACTCTGTTTTCTCCTATATTGACAGATGCAGTACGAACTCTAAATCAACACGGTTTGTGCTAGCTTCTTGAAACTTGACACAATACAGTAGTTCTACGTTCTATGTCTAAGGTTTGTTTCCTCTTGATGTATCCTTAAGCAGAGATGGAGAATAACTCATTCAATGGAAGGCGTTGTTAGGTTGGCAAAAGACTACAGTCTCCTGTAATCTCAACATATATTTCTTCTTCCGACCTTCATGATACTTTCAAGTAATGAGCAGTATACCAATCAAACTTGGATGCCCACGTTTTGTTCTTCTATTTTGAAGCATTCGTTTGCAGTAACAGTTTGAATTTTTAGGTTTCACTCTGTTTTCTCCTATATTGACAGATGCAGTTCGAACTCTAATTCAAACACGGTATCTGCAAGCTTCTTGAAACTTGACACAATACAGTAGTTCTACGTTCTATCTCTAAGGTTTTTTTCGTCTTGATGTAGCCTTAAGCAGAGACTGGAGAATAACTCATTCAATGAAAGGCATTGTTAGACAGAAAAAAAACTACAGTCTCCTGAAATCACAACATATATTTTTTCTTCCGACCTTCATGATACTTTCAAGTAATGAGCAGTACACCAATCAAACTTGGATGCCCAAGTTTCGTTCTCTTAGGTTGAAGCATTCGTTTGCAGTAACAGTTTGAATTTTTAGGTTTCACTCTGTTTTCTCCTAATTGACAGATGCAGTTCGAACTCTAAATCAAACACAGTTTGTGCTAGCTTCTTGAAACTTGACACAATACAGTAGTTCTACGTTCTATGTCTAAGCTTTGTTTCCTCTTGATGTAGCCTAATGCAGGGACTGCGAATAACACTTATATGGAAAGGGGTTGCCAAACTTCCAAACACTAGAGTCTCCTGAAATCTCAACATATATTTTTTCATCCAATCTTCATGATACATTCACGTAATGATCAGTACAGCAATCCCACTTGGATGCCCAATTTTAGTTCTCCTAGATTGAAGGATTCGTTAACAGGAACAGTTTGAATTTTTAGGTTTCACTCTGTTTTCTCCTATATTGACAGATGCAGTACGAACTCTAAATCAACACGGTTTGTGCTAGCTTCTTGAAACTTGACACAATACAGTAGTTCGACGTTCTATCTCTAAGGTTTGTTTCCTCTTGATGTAGACTTAAGCAGATACTGGAGAATAACTCATTCAATGAAAGGCATTGTTAGGCTGCCAAAAAACTACAATCTCCTGAAATCACAACATATATTTTTTCTTCGGACCTTCATGATACTTTCAAGTAATGAGCAGTACAGCAATCCAAATTGGATGCCCTAGTTTCGTTCTTCTAGGTTGAAGCATTCGTTTGCAGTAACAGTTTGCATTTTTAGGTTTCACTCTGTTTTCTCCTATATTGACAGATGCAGTTCGAACTCTAAATCAACACGGTTTGTGCTAGCTTCTTGAAACTTGACAAAATACAGTAATTCTATGTTCTATCTCTAAGGTTTGTTTCCTCTTGATGTAGTCTTAAGCAAAGACTGGTGAATAACTCATTCAATGAAAGGCGTTGTTAGGTTGGTAAAAAACTACAGTCTCCTGTAATCTCAACATATATTTTTTTCTTCCGACCTTCATGATACTTTCAAGTAATGAGCAGTACACCAATCAAACTTGGATGCCCAAGTTTCGTTCTCCTAGGTTGAAGCATTCGTTTGCAGTAACAGTTTGAATTTTTAGGTTTCACTCTGTTTTCTCCTATATTGACAGATGCAGTTCGAACTCTAAATCAACACGGTTTTTGCTAGCTTCTTGAAACTTGACACAATACAGTAGTCCTACGTTCTATATCTGAGGTTTGTTTCCTCTTGATGTAGTCTTAAGCAAAGACTGGTGAATAACTCATTCAATGAAAGGCGTTGTTAGGCTGCCAAAAAAACTAAAGTCTCCTGAAATCACAACATATATTTTTTCTTCCGACCTTCATGATACTTTCAAGTAATGAGCAGTACACCAATCAAACTTGGATGCCCAAGTATCGTTCTCCTAGGGTGAAGCATTCGTTTGCAGTAACAGTTTGAATTTTTAGGTTTCACTCTGTTTTCTAGTATATTCACAGATGCAGTTCGAACTCTAAATCAACACGGTTTGTGCTAGCTTCTTGAAACTTGACACAATACAGTAGTTCTACGTTCTATCTCTATGGTTTGTTTCGTCTTGATGTAGCCTAAAGCAGAGACTGGAGAATAACTCATTCAATGAAAGGCATTGTTAGGCTGCCAAAAAACTACAGTCTCCTGAAATCACAACATATATTTTTTCCTCCGACCTTCATGAAACTTTCAAGTAATGAGCAGTACACCAATCAAACTTGGATGCCCAAGTTTCGTTCTCCTAGGTTGAAGCATTCGTTTGCAGTAACAGTTTGAATTTTTAGGTTTCACTCTGTTTTCTCCTATATTGACAGATGCAGTTCGAACTCTAAATCAAACACAGTTTGTGCTAGCTTATTGAAACTTGACACAATACAGTAGTTCTACGTTCTATCTCTAAGTTTTGTTTCCTCTTGATGTAGCCTAATGCAGGGACTGCAAATAACACTTATATGGAAAGGGGTTGCCAAACTTCCAAACACTAGAGTCTCCTGAAATCTCAACATATATTTTTTCATCCAATCATCATGATACATTCACGTAATGATCAGTGCACCAATCCCACTTGGATGCCCAAGTTTAGTTCTCCTAGATTGAAGCATTCGTTTCCAGGAACAGTTTGAATTTTTAGGTTTCACTCTGTTTTCTCCAATATAGACAGATGCAGTACGAACTCTAAATCAACATGGTTTGTGCTAGCTTCTTGAAACTTGACACAATACAGTAGTTCTACGTTCTATCTCTACGGTTTGTTTCCTCTTGATGTAGCCTTAAGCAGAGACTGGAGAATAACTCATTCAATGAAAGGCGTTGTTAGGCTGCCAAAAAACTACAGTGTCCTGAAATCACAACATATATTTTTTCTTCCGACCTTCATGATACTTTCAAGTAATGAGCAGTACACCAATCAAACTTGGATGCCCAAGTTTCGTTCTCCTAGGTTGAAGCATTCGTTTGCAGTAACAGTTTGAATTTTTAGGTTTCACTCTGTTTTCTCCTATATTGACAGATGCAGTTCGAACTCTAAATCAAACACAGTTTGTGCTAGCTTATTGAAACTTGACACAATACAGTAGTTCTACGTTCTATCTCTAAAGTTTGTTTCGTCTTGATGTAGCCTAATGCAGGGACTGCGAATAACACTTATATGGAAGGGGGTTGCCAAACTTCCAAACACTAGAGTCTCCTGAAATCTCAACATATATTTTTTCATCCAATCTTCATGATACTTTCACGTAATGATCAGTACAGCAATCCCACTTGGATGCCCAAGTTTAGTTCTCCTAGATTGAAGCATTCGTTTCTAGGAACAGTTTGAATTTTTAGGTTTCACTCTGTTTTCTCCTATATAGACAGATGCAGTACGAACTCTAAATCAACATGGTTTGTGCTAGCTTCTTGAAACTTGACACAATACAGTAGTTCTACGTTCTATCTCTACGGTTTGTTTCCTCTTGATGTAGCCTTAAGCAGAGACTGGAGAATAACTCATTCAATGAAAGGCGTTGTTAGGCTGCCAAAAAACTACAGTGTCCTGAAATCACAACATATATTTTTTCTTCCAACCTTCATGATACTTTCAAGTAATGAGCAGTACACCAATCAAACTTGGATGCCCAAGTTTCGTTCTCCTAGGTTGAAGCATTCGTTTGCAGTAACAGTTTGAATTTTTAGGTTTCACTCTGTTTTCTCCTATATTGACAGATGCAGTTCGAACTCTAAATCAAACACAGTTTGTGCTAGCTTATTGAAACTTGACACAATACAGTAGTTCTACGTTCTATCTCTAAGGTTTGTTTCATCTTGATGTAGCCTAATGCAGGGACTGCGAATAACACTTATATGGAAAGGGGTTGCCAAACTTCCAAACACTAGAGTCTCCTGAAATCTCAACATATATTTTTTCATCCAATCTTCATGATACTTTCACGTAATGATCAGTACAGCAATCCCACTTGGATGCCCAAGTTTAGTTCTCCTAGATTGAAGCATTCGTTTCCAGGAACAGTTTGAATTTTTAGGTTTCACTCTGTTTTCTCCTATATAGACAGATGCAGTACGAACTCTAAATCAACATGGTTTGTGCTAGCTTCTTGAAACTTGACACAATACAGTAGTTCTACGTTCTATCTCTACGGTTTGTTTCCTCTTGATGTAGCCTTAAGCAGAGACTGGAGAATAACTCATTCAATGAAAGGCGTTGTTAGGCTGGCAAAAAACTACAGTGTCCTGAAATCACAACATATATTTTTTCTTCCGACCTTCATGATACTTTCAAGTAATGAGCAGTACACCAATCAAACTTGGATGCCCAAGTTTCGTTCTGCTAGGTTGAAGCATTCGTTTGCAGTAACACTTTGAATTTTTAGGTTTCACTCTGTTTTCTCCTATATTGACAGATGCAGTTCGAACTCTAAATCAAACACAGTTTGTGCTAGCTTATTGAAACTTGACACAATACAGTAGTTCTACGTTCTATCTCTAAGTTTTGTTTCGTCTTGATGTAGCCTAATGCAGGGACTGCGAATAACACTTATATGGAATGGGGTTGCCAAACTTCCAAACACTAGAGTCTCCTGAAATCTCAACATATATTTTTTCATCCAATCTTCATGATACTTTCACGTAATGATCAGTACAGCAATCCCACTTGGATGCCCAAGTTTAGTTCTCCTAGATTGAAGCATTCGTTTCCAGGAACAGTTTGAATTTTTAGGTTTCACTCTGTTTTCTCCTATATAAACAGATGCAGTACGAACTCTAAATCAACATGGTTTGTGCTAGCTTCTTGAAACTTGACACAATACAGTAGTTCTACGTTCTATCTCTACGGTTTGTTTTCTCTTGATGTAGCCTTAAGCAGAGACTGGAGAATAACTCATTCAATGAAAGGCATTGTTAGGCTGCCAAAAACTACAGTGTCCTGAAATCGCAACATATATTTTTTCTTCCGACCTTCATGATACTTTCAAGTAATGAGCAGTACACCAATCAAACTTGGATGCCCAAGTTTCGTTCTCCTACGTTGAAGCATTCGTTTGCAGTAACACTTTGAATTTTTAGCTTTCACTCGGTTTTCTCCTATATTGACAGATGCAGTTCGATATCTAAATCAAACACAGTTTGTGCTAGCTTCTTGAAACTTGACACAATACAGTAGTTCTACGTTCTGTCTCTAAGTTTTGTTTCCTCTTGATGTAGCCTAATGCAGGGACTGCGAATAACACTTATATGGAAAGGGGTTGCCAAACTTCCAAACACTAGAGTCTCCTGAAATCTCAACATATATTTTTTCATCCAATCTTCATGATACATTCACGTAATGATCAGTACAGCAATCCCACTTGGATGCCCAATTTTAGTTCTCCTAGATTGAAGGATTCGTTAACAGGAACAGTTTGAATTTTTAGGTTTCACTCTGTTTTCTCCTATATTGACAGATGCAGTACGAACTCTAAATCAACACGGTTTGTGCTAGCTTCTTGAAACTTGACACAATACAGTAGTTCGACGTTCTATCTCTAAGGTTTGTTTCCTCTTGATGTAGACTTAAGCAGAGACTGGAGAATAACTCATTCAATGAAAGGCATTGTTAGGCTGCCAAAAAACTACAGTCTCCTGAAATCACAACATATATTTTTTCTTCGGACCTTCATGATACTTTCAAGTAATGAGCAGTACACCAATCCAAATTGGATGCCCTAGTTTCGTTCTTCTAGGTTGAAGCATTCGTTTGCAGTAACAGTTTGCATTTTTAGGTTTCACTCTGTTTTCTCCTATATTGACAGATGCAGTTCGAACTCTAAATCAACACGGTTTGTGCTAGCTTCTTGAAACTTGACAAAATACAGTAGTTCTATGTTCTATCTCTAAGGTTTGTTTCCTCTTGATGTAGTCTTAAGCAAAAACTGGTGAATAACTCATTCAATGAAAGGCGATGTTAGGTTGGTAAAACTACAGTCTCCTGTAATCTCAACATATATTTTTTTCTTCCGACCTTCATGATACTTTCAAGTAATGAGCAGTACACCAATCAAACTTGGATGCCCAAGTTTCGTTCTCCTAGGTTGAAGCATTCGTTTGCAGTAACAGTTTGAATTTTTAGGTTTCACTCTGTTTTCTCCTATATTGACCGATGCAGTTCGAACTCTAAATCAACACGGTTTGTGCTTGCTTCTTGAAACTTGACACAATACAGTAGTCCTATGTTCTATATCTGAGGTTTGTTTCCTCTTGATGTAGTCTTAAGCAAAGACTGGTGAATAACTCATTCAATGAAAGGCGATGTTAGGCTGCCAAAAAAACTAAAGTCTCCTGAAATCACAACATATATTTTTTCTTCCGACCTTCATGATACTTTCAAGTAATGAGCAGTACACCAATCAAACTTGGATGCCCAAGTATCGTTCTCCTAGGGTGAAGCATTCGTTTGCAGTAACAGTTTGAATTTTTAGGTTTCACTCTGTTTTCTAGTATATTCACAGATGCAGTTCGAACTCTAAATCAACACGGTTTGTGCTAGCTTCTTGAAACTTGACACAATACAGTAGTTCTACGTTCTATCTCTACGGTTTGTTTCGTCTTGATGTAGCCTAAAGCAGAGACTGGAGAATAACTCATTCAATGAAAGGCATTGTTAGGCTGCCAAAAAACTACAGTCTCCTAAAATCACAACATATATTTTTTCCTCCGACCTTCATGAAACTTTCAAGTAATGAGCAGTACACCAATCAAACTTGGATGCCCAAGTTTCGTTCTCCTAGGTTGAAGCATTCGTTTGCAGTAACAGTTTGAATTTTTAGGTTTCACTCTGTTTTCTCCTATATTGACAGATGCAGTTCGAACTCTAAATCAAACACAGTTTGTGTTAGCTTATTGAAACTTGACACAATACAGTAGTTCTACGTTCTATCTCTAAGTTTTGTTTCGTCTTGATGTAGCCTAATGCAGGGACTGCGAATAACACTTATATGGAAAGGGGTTGCCAAACTTCCAAACACTAGAGTCTCCTGAAATCTCAACATATATTTTTTCATCCAATCTTCATGATACATTCACGTAATGATCAGTGCACCAATCCCACTTGGATGCCCAAGTTTAGTTCTCCTAGATTGAAGCATTCGTTTCCAGGAACAGTTTGAATTTTTAGGTTTCACTCTGTTTTCTCCAATATAGACAGATGCAGTACGAACTCTAAATCAACATGGTTTGTGCTAGCTTCTTGAAACTTGACACAATACAGTAGTTCTACGTTCTATCTCTACGGTTTGTTTCCTCTTGATGTAGCCTTAAGCAGAGACTGGAGAATAACTCATTCAATGAAAGGCGTTGTTAGGCTGCCAAAAAACTACAGTGTCCTGAAATCACAACATATATTTTTTCTTCCGACCTTCATGATACTTTCAAGTAATGAGCAGTACACCAATCAAACTTGGATGCCCAAGTTTCGTTCTCCTAGGTTGAAGCATTCGTTTGCAGTAACAGTTTGAATTTTTAGGTTTCACTCTGTTTTCTCCTATATTGACAGATGCAGTTCGAACTCTAAATCAAACACAGTTTGTGCTAGCTTATTGAAACTTGACACAATACAGTAGTTCTACGTTCTATCTCTAAGGTTTGTTTCGTCTTGATGTAGCCTAATGCAGGGACTGCGAATAACACTTATATGGAAGGGGGTTGCCAAACTTCCAAACACTAGAGTCTCCTGAAATCTCAACATATATTTTTTCATCCAATCTTCATGATACTTTCACGTAATGATCAGTACAGCAATCCCACTTGGATGCCCAAGTTTAGTTCTCCTAGATTGAAGCATTCGTTTCTAGGAACAGTTTGAATTTTTAGGTTTCACTCTGTTTTCTCCTATATAGACAGATGCAGTACGAACTCTAAATCAACATGGTTTGTGCTAGCTTCTTGAAACTTGACACAATACAGTAGTTCTACGTTCTATCTCTACGGTTTGTTTCCTCTTGATGTAGCCTTAAGCAGAGACTGGAGAATAACTCATTCAATGAAAGGCGTTGTTAGGCTGCCAAAAAACTACAGTGTCCTGAAATCACAACATATATTTTTTCTTCCGACCTTCATGATACTTTCAAGTAATGAGCAGTACACCAATCAAACTTGGATGCCCAAGTTTCGTTCTCCTAGGTTGAAGCATTCGTTTGCAGTAACACTTTGAATTTTTAGGTTTCACTCGGTTTTCTCCTATATTGACAGATGCAGTTCGATATCTAAATCAAACACAGTTTGTGCTAGCTTCTTGAAACTTGACACAATACAGTAGTTCTACGTTCTATCTCTAAGTTTTGTTTCCTCTTGATGTAGCCTAATGCAGGGACTGTGAATAACACTTATATGGAAAGGGGTTGCCAAACTTCCAAACACTAGAGTCTCCTGAAATCTCAACATATATTTTTTCATCCAATCTTCATGATACATTCAAGTAATGATCAGTACACCAATCCCACTTGGATGCCCAATTTTAGTTCTCCTAGATTGAAGGATTTGTTAACAGGATCAGTTTGAATTTATAGGTTTCACTCTGTTTTCTCCTATATTGACAGATGCAGTTCGAAATCTAAATCAACACGGTTTGTGCTAGCTTCTTGAATCTTGACACAATACAGTAGTTTTACGTTCTATATCTGAGGTTTGTTTCCTCTTGATGTAGTCTTAAGCAAAGACTGGTGAATAACTCATTCAATGAAAGGCGTTGTTAGGCTGCCAAAAAAACTAAAGTCTCCTGAAATCACAACATATATTTTTTCTTCTGACCTTCATGATACTTTCAAGTAATGAGCAGTACACCAATCAAACTTGGATGCCCAAGTATCGTTCTCCTAGGGTGAAGCATTCGTTTGCAGTAACAGTTTGAATTTTTAGGTTTCACTCTGTTTTCTAGTATATTCACAGATGCAGTTCGAACTCTAAATCAACACGGTTTGTGCTAGCTTCTTGAAACTTGACACAATACAGTAGTTCTACGTTCTATCTCTACAGTTTGTTTCGTCTTGATGTAGCCTAAAGCAGAGACTGGAGAATAACTCATTCAATGAAAGGCATTGTTAGGCTGCCAAAAAACTACAGTCTCCTGAAATCACAACATATATTTTTTCCTCCGACCTTCATGAAACTTTCAAGTAATGAGCAGTACACCAATCAAACTTGGATGCCCAAGTTTCGTTCTCCTAGGTTGAAGCATTCGTTTGCAGTAACAGTTTGAATTTTTAGGTTTCACTCTGTTTTCTCCTATATTGACAGATGCAGTTCGAACTCTAAATCAAACACAGTTTGTGCTAGCTTATTGAAACTTGACACAATACAGTAGTTCTACGTTCTATCTCTAAGTTTTGTTTCCTCTTGATGTAGCCTAATGCAGGGACTGCAAATAACACTTATATGGAAAGGGGTTGCCAAACGTCCAAACACTAGAGTCTCCTGAAATCTCAACATATATTTTTTCATCCAATCTTCATGATACATTCACGTAATGATCAGTGCACCAATCCCACTTGGATGCCCAAGTTTAGTTCTCCTAGATTGAAGCATTCGTTTCCAGGAACAGTTTGAATTTTTAGGTTTCACTCTGTTTTCTCCAATATAGACAGATGCAGTACGAACTCTAAATCAACATGGTTTGTGCTAGCTTCTTGAAACTTGACACAATACAGTAGTTCTACGTTCTATCTCTACGGTTTGTTTCCTCTTGATGTAGCCTTAAGCAGAGACTGGAGAATAACTCATTCAATGAAAGGCGTTGTTAGGCTGCCAAAAAACTACAGTGTCCTGAAATCACAACATATATTTTTTCTTCCAACCTTCATGATACTTTCAAGTAATGAGCAGTACACCAATCAAACTTGGATGCCCAAGTTTCGTTCTCCTAGGTTGAAGCATTCGTTTGCAGTAACAGTTTGAATTTTTAGGTTTCACTCTGTTTTCTCCTATATTGACAGATGCAGTTCGAACTCTAAATCAAACACAGTTTGTGCTAGCTTATTGAAACTTGACACAATACAGTAGTTCTACGTTCTATCTCAAAGGTTTGTTTCGTCTTGATGTAGCCTAATGCAGGGATGCGAATAACACTTATATGGAAGGGGGTTGCCAAACTTCCAAACACTAGAGTCTCCTGAAATCTCAACATATATTTTTTCATCCAATCTTCATGATACTTTCACGTAATGATCAGTACAGCAATCCCACTTGGATGCCAAAGTTTAGTTCTCCTAGATTGAAGCATTCGTTTCTAGGAACAGTTTGAATTTTTAGGTTTCACTCTGTTTTCTCCTATATAGACAGATGCAGTACGAACTCTAAATCAACATGGTTTGTGCTAGCTTCTTGAAACTTGACACAATACAGTAGTTCTACGTTCTATCTCTACGGTTTGTTTCCTCTTGATGTAGCCTTAAGCAGAGACTGGAGAATAACTCATTCAATGAAAGGCGTTGTTAGGCTGCCAAAAAACTACAGTGTCCTGAAATCACAACATATATTTTTTCTTCCGACCTTCATGATACTTTCAAGTAATGAGCAGTACACCAATCAAACTTGGATGCCCAAGTTTCGTTCTCCTAGGTTGAAGCATTCGTTAGCAGTAACAGTTTGAATTTTTAGGTTTCACTCTGTTTTCTCCTATATTGACAGATGCAGTTCGAACTCTAAATCAAACACAGTTTGTGCTAGCTTATTGAAACTTGACACAATACAGTAGTTCTACGTTCTATCTCTAAGGTTTGTTTCGTCTTGATGTAGCCTAATGCAGGGACTGCGAATAACACTTATATGGAAAGGGGTTGCCAAACTTCCAAACACTAGAGTCTCCTGAAATCTCAACATATATTTTTTCATCCAATCTTCATGATACTTTCACGTAATGATCAGTACAGCAATCCCACTTGGATGCCCAAGTTTAGTTCTCCTAGATTGAAGCATTCGTTTCCAGGAACAGTTTGAATTTTTAGGTTTCACTCTGTTTTCTCCTATATAGACAGATGCAGTACGAACTCTAAATCAACATGGTTTGTGCTAGCTTCTTGAAACTTGACACAATACAGTAGTTCTACGTTCTATCTCTAAGGTTTGTTTCCTCTTGATGTAGCCTTAAGCAGAGACTGGAGAATAACTCATTCAATGAAAGGCGTTGTTAGGCTGCCAAAAAACTACAGTGTCCTGAAATCACAACATATATTTTTTCTTCCGACCTTCATGATACTTTCAAGTAATGAGCAGCACACCAATCAAACTTGGATGCCCAAGTTTCGTTCTCCTAGGTTGAAGCATTCGTTTGCAGTAACAGTTTGAATTTTTAGGTTTCACTCGGTTTTCTCCTATATTGACAGATGCAGTTCGATATCTAAATCAAACACAGTTTGTGCTAGCTTATTGAAACTTGACACAATACAGTAGTTCTACGTTCTATCTCTAAGGTTTGTTTCGTCTTGATGTAGCCTAATGCAGGGATGCGAATAACACTTATATGGAAGGGGGTTGCCAAACTTCCAAACACTAGAGTCTCCTGAAATCTCAACATATATTTTTTCATCCAATCTTCATGATACTTTCACGTAATGATCAGTACAGCAATCCCACTTGGATGCCAAAGTTTAGTTCTCCTAGATTGAAGCATTCGTTTCTAGGAACAGTTTGAATTTTTAGGTTTCACTCTGTTTTCTCCTATATAGACAGATGCAGTACGAACTCTAAATCAACATGGTTTGTGCTAGCTTCTTGAAACTTGACACAATACAGTAGTTCTACGTTCTATCTCTACGGTTTGTTTCCTCTTGATGTAGCCTTAAGCAGAGACTGGAGAATAACTCATTCAATGAAAGGCGTTGTTAGGCTGCCAAAAAACTACAGTGTCCTGAAATCACAACATATATTTTTTCTTCCGACCTTCATGATACTTTCAAGTAATGAGCAGTACACCAATCAAACTTGGATGCCCAAGTTTCGTTCTCCTAGGTTGAAGCATTCGTTAGCAGTAACAGTTTGAATTTTTAGGTTTCACTCTGTTTTCTCCTATATTGACAGATGCAGTTCGAACTCTAAATCAAACACAGTTTGTGCTAGCTTATTGAAACTTGACACAATACAGTAGTTCTACGTTCTATCTCTAAGGTTTGTTTCGTCTTGATGTAGCCTAATGCAGGGACTGCGAATAACACTTATATGGAAAGGGGTTGCCAAACTTCCAAACACTAGAGTCTCCTGAAATCTCAACATATATTTTTTCATCCAATCTTCATGATACTTTCACGTAATGATCAGTACAGCAATCCCACTTGGATGCCCAAGTTTAGTTCTCCTAGATTGAAGCATTCGTTTCCAGGAACAGTTTGAATTTTTAGGTTTCACTCTGTTTTCTCCTATATAGACAGATGCAGTACGAACTCTAAATCAACATGGTTTGTGCTAGCTTCTTGAAACTTGACACAATACAGTAGTTCTACGTTCTATCTCTAAGGTTTGTTTCCTCTTGATGTAGCCTTAAGCAGAGACTGGAGAATAACTCATTCAATGAAAGGCGTTGTTAGGCTGCCAAAAAACTACAGTGTCCTGAAATCACAACATATATTTTTTCTTCCGACCTTCATGATACTTTCAAGTAATGAGCAGCACACCAATCAAACTTGGATGCCCAAGTTTCGTTCTCCTAGGTTGAAGCATTCGTTTGCAGTAACAGTTTGAATTTTTAGGTTTCACTCGGTTTTCTCCTATATTGACAGATGCAGTTCGATATCTAAATCAAACACAGTTTGTGCTAGCTTATTGAAACTTGACACAATACAGTAGTTCTACGTTCTATCTCTAAGGTTTGTTTCGTCTTGATGTAGCCTAATGCAGGGATGCGAATAACACTTATATGGAAGGGGGTTGCCAAACTTCCAAACACTAGAGTCTCCTGAAATCTCAACATATATTTTTTCATCCAATCTTCATGATACTTTCACGTAATGATCAGTACAGCAATCCCACTTGGATGCCAAAGTTTAGTTCTCCTAGATTGAAGCATTCGTTTCTAGGAACAGTTTGAATTTTTAGGTTTCACTCTGTTTTCTCCTATATAGACAGATGCAGTACGAACTCTAAATCAACATGGTTTGTGCTAGCTTCTTGAAACTTGACACAATACAGTAGTTCTACATTCTATCTCTACGGTTTGTTTCCTCTTGATGTAGCCTTAAGCAGAGACTGGAGAATAACTCATTCAATGAAAGGCGTTGTTAGGCTGCCAAAAAACTACAGTGTCCTGAAATCACAACATATATTTTTTCTTCCGACCTTCATGATACTTTCAAGTAATGAGCAGTACACCAATCAAACTTGGATGCCCAAGTTTCGTTCTCCTAGGTTGAAGCATTCGTTAGCAGTAACAGTTTGAATTTTTAGGTTTCACTCTGTTTTCTCCTATATTGACAGATGCAGTTCGAACTCTAAATCAAACACAGTTTGTGCTAGCTTATTGAAACTTGACACAATACAGTAGTTCTACGTTCTATCTCTAAGGTTTGTTTCGTCTTGATGTAGCCTAATGCAGGGACTGCGAATAACACTTATATGGAAAGGGGTTGCCAAACTTCCAAACACTAGAGTCTCCTGAAATCTCAACATATATTTTTTCATCCAATCTTCATGATACTTTCACGTAATGATCAGTACAGCAATCCCACTTGGATGCCCAAGTTTAGTTCTCCTAGATTGAAGCATTCGTTTCCAGGAACAGTTTGAATTTTTAGGTTTCACTCTGTTTTCTCCTATATAGACAGATGCAGTACGAACTCTAAATCAACATGGTTTGTGCTAGCTTCTTGAAACTTGACACAATACAGTAGTTCTACGTTCTATCTCTAAGGTTTGTTTCCTCTTGATGTAGCCTTAAGCAGAGACTGGAGAATAACTCATTCAATGAAAGGCGTTGTTAGGCTGCCAAAAAACTACAGTGTCCTGAAATCACAACATATATTTTTTCTTCCGACCTTCATGATACTTTCAAGTAATGAGCAGCACACCAATCAAACTTGGATGCCCAAGTTTCGTTCTCCTAGGTTGAAGCATTCGTTTGCAGTAACACTTTGAATTTTTAGGTTTCACTCGGTTTTCTCCTATATTGACAGATGCAGTTCGATATCTAAATCAAACACAGTTTGTGCTAGCTTCTTGAAACTTGACACAATACAGTAGTTCTACGTTCTATCTCTATGTTTTGTTTCCTCTTGATGTAGCCTAATGCAGGGACTGCGAATAACACTTATATGGAAAGGGGTTGCCAAACTTCCAAACACTAGAGTCTCCTGAAATCTCAACATATATTTTTTCATCCAATCTTCATGATACATTCACGTAATGATCAGTACACCAATCCCACTTGGATGCCCAATTTTAGTTCTACTAGATTGAAGGATTTGTTAACAGGATCAGTTTGAATTTTTAGGTTTCACTCTGTTTTCTCCTATATTGACAGATGCAGTTCGAAATCTAAATCAACACGGTTTGTGCTAGCTTCTTGAAACTTGACACAATACAGTAGTTTTACGTTCTATATCTGAGGTTTGTTTCCTCTTGATGTACTCTTAAGCAAAGACTGGTGAATAACTCATTCAATGAAAGGCGTTGTTAGGCTGCCAAAAAACTAAAGTCTCCTGAAATCACAACATATATTTTTTCTTCCGACCTTCATGATACTTTCAAGTAATGAGCAGTACACCAATCAAACTTGGATGCCCAAGTTTCGTTCTCCTAGGGTGAAGCATTCGTTTGCAGTAACAGTTTGAATTTTTAGGTTTCACTCTGTTTTCTAGTATATTGACAGATGCAGTTCGAACTCTAAATCAACACGGTTTGTGCTAGCTTCTTGAGACTTGACACAATACAGAAGTTCTACGTTCTATCTCTAAGGTTTGTTTCGTCTTGATGTAGCCTAATGCAGGGACTGCGAATAACACTTATATGGAAAGGGGTTGCCAAACTTCCAAACACTAGAGTCTCCTGAAATCTCAACATATATTTTTTCATCCAATCTTCATGATACTTTCACGTAATGATCAGTACAGCAATCCCACTTGGATGCCCAAGTTTAGTTCTCCTAGATTGAAGCATTCGTTTCCAGGAACAGTTTGAATTTTTAGGTTTCACTCTGTTTTCTCCTATATAGACAGATGCAGTACGAACTCTAAATCAACATGGTTTGTGCTAGCTTCTTGAAACTTGACACAATACAGTAGTTCTACGTTCTATCTCTAAGGTTTGTTTCCTCTTGATGTAGCCTTAAGCAGAGACTGGAGAATAACTCATTCAATGAAAGGCGTTGTTAGGCTGCCAAAAAACTACAGTGTCCTGAAATCACAACATATATTTTTTCTTCCGACCTTCATGATACTTTCAAGTAATGAGCAGCACACCAATCAAACTTGGATGCCCAAGTTTCGTTCTCCTAGGTTGAAGCATTCGTTTGCAGTAACACTTTGAATTTTTAGGTTTCACTCGGTTTTCTCCTATATTGACAGATGCAGTTCGATATCTAAATCAAACACAGTTTGTGCTAGCTTCTTGAAACTTGACACAATACAGTAGTTCTACGTTCTATCTCTATGTTTTGTTTCCTCTTGATGTAGCCTAATGCAGGGACTGCGAATAACACTTATATGGAAAGGGGTTGCCAAACTTCCAAACACTAGAGTCTCCTGAAATCTCAACATATATTTTTTCATCCAATCTTCATGATACATTCACGTAATGATCAGTACACCAATCCCACTTGGATGCCCAATTTTAGTTCTACTAGATTGAAGGATTTGTTAACAGGATCAGTTTGAATTTTTAGGTTTCACTCTGTTTTCTCCTATATTGACAGATGCAGTTCGAAATCTAAATCAACACGGTTTGTGCTAGCTTCTTGAAACTTGACACAATACAGTAGTTTTACGTTCTATATCTGAGGTTTGTTTCCTCTTGATGTACTCTTAAGCAAAGACTGGTGAATAACTCATTCAATGAAAGGCGTTGTTAGGCTGCCAAAAAACTAAAGTCTCCTGAAATCACAACATATATTTTTTCTTCCGACCTTCATGATACTTTCAAGTAATGAGCAGTACACCAATCAAACTTGGATGCCCAAGTTTCGTTCTCCTAGGGTGAAGCATTCGTTTGCAGTAACAGTTTGAATTTTTAGGTTTCACTCTGTTTTCTAGTATATTGACAGATGCAGTTCGAACTCTAAATCAACACGGTTTGTGCTAGCTTCTTGAGACTTGACACAATACAGAAGTTCTACGTTCTATCTCTAAGGTTTGTTTCGTCTTGATGTAGCCTTAAGCAGAGACTGGAGAATAACTCATTCAATGAAAGGCATTGTTAGGCTGCCAAAAAACTACAGTATCCTGAAATCACAACATATATTTTTTCTTCCAACCTTCATGATACTTTCAAGTAATGAGCAGTACACCAATCAAACTTGGATGCCCAAGTTTCGTTCTCCTAGGTTGAAGCATTCGTTTGCAGTAACAGTTTGAATTTTTAGGTTTCACTCTGTTTTCTCCTATATTGACAGATGCAGGTCGAACTCTAAATCAAACACAGTTTGTGCTAGCTTATTGAAACTTGACACAATACAGTAGTTCTACGTTCTATCTCTAAGTTTTTGTTTCCTCTTGATGTAGCCTAAAGCAGGGACTGGCGAATAACACTTATATTGAAAGGGGTTGCCAAACTTCGAAAAACGAGAGTCTCCTGAAATCTCAACATATATTTTTTCATCCAATCTTCATGATACTTTCACGTAATGATCAGTACAGCAATCCCACTTGGATGCCCAAGTTTAGTTCTCCTAGATTGAAGCATTCGTTTCCAGGAACAGTTTGAATTTTTAGGTTTCACTCTGTTTTCTCCTATATAGACAGATGCAGTACGAACTCTAAATCAACATGGTTTGTGCTAGCTTCTTGAAACTTGACACAATACAGTAGTTCTACGTTCTATCTCTACGGTTTGTTTCCTCTTGATGTAGCCTTAAGCAGAGACTGGAGAATAACTCATTCAATGAAAGGCGTTGTTAGGCTGCCAAAAAACTACAGTGTCCTGAAATCACAACATATATTTTTTCTTCCGACCTTCATGATACTTTCAAGTTATGAGCAGTACACCATTCAAACTTGGATGCCCAAGTTTCGTTCTCCTAGGTTGAAGCATTCGTTTGCAGTAACACTTTGAATTTTTAGGTTTCACTCTGTTTTCTCCTATATTGACAGATGCAGTTCGAACTCTAAATCAAACACAGTTTGTGCTAGCTTATTGAAACTTGACACAATACAGTAGTTCTACGTTCTATCTCTAAGTTTTGTTTCCTCTTGATGTAGCCTAATGCAGGGACTGCGAATAACACTTATATGGAAAGGGGTTGCCAAACTTCCAAACACTAGAGTCTCCTGAAATCTCAACATATATTTTTTCATCCAATCTTCATGATACATTCACGTAATGATCAGTGCACCAATCCCACTAGGATGCCCAAGTTTAGTTCTCCTAGATTGAAGCATTCGTTTCCAGGAACAGTTTGAATTTTTAGGTTTCACTCTGTTTTCTCCAATATAGACAGATGCAGTACGAACTCTAAATCAACATGGTTTGTGCTAGCTTCTTGAAACTTGACACAATACAGTAGTTCTACGTTCTATCTCTACGGTTTGTTTCCTCTTGATGTAGCCTTAAGCAGAGACTGGAGAATAACTCATTCAATGAAAGGCGTTGTTAGGCTGCCAAAAAACTACAGTGTCCTGAAATCACAACATATATTTTTTCTTCCGACCTTCATGATACTTTCAAGTAATGAGCAGTACACCAATCAAACTTGGATGGCCAAGTTTCCTTCTCCTGGGTTGAAGCATTCGTTTGCAGTAACACTTTGAATTTTTAGGTTTCACTCGGTTTTCTCCTATATTGACAGATGCAGTTCGAACTCTAAATCAAACACAGTTTGTGCTAGCTTATTGAAACTTGACAGAATACAGTAGTTCTACGTTCTATCTCTAAGTTTTGTTTCCTCTTAATGTAGCCTAATGCAGGGACTGCGAATAACACTTATATGGAAAGGGGTTGCCAAACTTCCAAACACTAGAGCCTCCTGAAATCTCAACATATATTTTTTCATCCAATCTTCATGATATTTTCACGTAATGATCAGTACAGCAATCCCACTTGGATGCCCAAGTTTAGTTCTCCTAGATTGAAGCATTCGTTTCCAGGAACAGTTTGAATTTTTAGGTTTCACTCTGTTTTCTCCTATATAGACAGATGCAGTACGAACTCTAAATCAACATGGTTTGTGCTAGCTTCTTGAAACTTGACACAATACAGTAGTTCTACGTTCTATATCTACGGTTTGTTTCCTCTTGATGTAGCCTTAAGCAGAGACTGGAGAATAACTCATTCAATGAAAGGCGTTGTTAGGCTGCCAAAAAACTACAGTGTCCTGAAATCACAACATATATTTTTTCTTCCGACCTTCATGATACTTTCAAGTAATGAGCAGTACACCAATCAAACTTGGATGCCCAAGTTTCGTTCTCCTAGGTTGAATCATTCGTTTGCAGTAACACTTTGAATTTTTAGGTTTCACTCGGTTTTCTCCTATATTGACAGATGCAGTTCGATATCTAAATCAAACACAGTTTGTGCTAGCTTCTTGAAACTTGACACAATACAGTAGTTCTACGTTCTATCTCTAAGTTTTGTTTCCTCTTGATGTAGCCTAATGCAGGGACTGTGAATAACACTTATATGGAAAGGGGTTGCCAAACTTCCAATCACTAGAGTCTCCTGAAATCTCAACATATATTTTTTCATCCAATCTTCATGATACATTCACGTAATGATCAGTACACCAATCCCACTTGGATGCCCAATTTTAGTTCTCCTAGATTGAAGGATTTGTTAACAGGATCAGTTTGAATTTTTAGGTTTCACTCTGTTTTCTCCTATATTTACAGATGCAGTTCGAAATCTAAATCAACACGGTTTGTGCTAGCTTCTTGAATCTTGACACAATACAGTAGTTTTACGTTCTATATCTGAGGTTTGTTTCCTCTTGATGTAGCCTTAAGCAGAGACTGGAGAATAACTCATTCAATGAAAGGCGTTGTTAGGCTGCCAAAAAACTACAGTGTCCTGAAATCACAACATATATTTTTTCTTCCGACCTTCAGGATACTTTGAAGTAATGAGCAGTACACCAATCAAACTTGGATGCCCAAGTTTCGTTCTCCTAGGTTGAAGCATTCGTTTGCAGTAACAGTTTGAATTTTTAGGTTTCACTCTGTTTTCTCCTATATTGACAGATGCAGTTCGAACTCTAAATCAAACACAGTTTGTGCTAGCTTATTGAAACTTGACACAATACAGTAGTTCTACGTTCTATCTCTAAGGTTTGTTTCGTCTTGATGTAGCCTAATGCAGGGACTGCGAATAACACTTATATGGAAGGGGGTTGCCAAACTTCCAAACACTAGAGTCTCCTGAAATCTCAACATATATTTTTTCATCCAATCTTCATGATACTTTCACGTAATGATCAGTACAGCAATCCCACTTGGATGCCAAAGTTTAGTTCTCCTAGATTGAAGCATTCGTTTCTAGGAACAGTTTGAATTTTTAGGTTTCACTCTGTTTTCTCCTATATAGACAGATGCAGTACGAACTCTAAATCAACATGGTTTGTGCTAGCTTCTTGAAACTTGACACAATACAGTAGTTCTACGTTCTATCTCTACGGTTTGTTTCCTCTTGATGTAGCCTTAAGCAGAGACTGGAGAATAACTCATTCAATGAAAGGCGTTGTTAGGCTGCCAAAAAACTACAGTGTCCTGAAATCACAACATATATTTTTTCTTCCGACCTTCAGGATACTTTCAAGTAATGAGCAGTACACCAATCAAACTTGGATGCCCAAGTTTCGTTCTCCTAGGTTGAAGCATTCGTTTGCAGTAACAGTTTGAATTTTTAGGTTTCACTCTGTTTTCTCCTATATTGACAGATGCAGTTCGAACTCTAAATCAAACACAGTTTGTGCTAGCTTATTGAAACTTGACACAATACAGTAGTTCTACGTTCTATCTCTAAGGTTTGTTTCGTCTTGATGTAGCCTAATGCAGGGACTGCGAATAACACTTATATGGAAAGGGGTTGCCAAACTTCCAAACACTAGAGTCTCCTGAAATCTCAACATATATTTTTTCATCCAATCTTCATGATACTTTCACGTAATGATCAGTACAGCAATCCCACTTGGATGCCCAAGTTTAGTTCTCCTAGATTGAAGCATTCGTTTCCAGGAACAGTTTGAATTTTTAGGTTTCACTCTGTTTTCTCCTATATAGACAGATGCAGTACGAACTCTAAATCAACATGGTTTGTGCTAGCTTCTTGAAACTTGACACAATACAGTAGTTCTACGTTCTATCTCTAAGGTTTGTTTCCTCTTGATGTAGCCTTAAGCAGAGACTGGAGAATAACTCATTCAATGAAAGGCGTTGTTAGGCTGCCAAAAAACTACAGTGTCCTGAAATCACAACATATATTTTTTCTTCCGACCTTCATGATACTTTCAAGTAATGAGCAGCACACCAATCAAACTTGGATGCCCAAGTTTCGTTCTCCTAGGTTGAAGCATTCGTTTGCAGTAACACTTTGAATTTTTAGGTTTCACTCGGTTTTCTCCTATATTGACAGATGCAGTTCGATATCTAAATCAAACACAGTTTGTGCTAGCTTCTTGAAACTTGACACAATACAGTAGTTCTACGTTCTATCTCTAAGTTTTGTTTCCTCTTGATGTAGCCTAATGCAGGGACTGCGAATAACACTTATATGGAAAGGGGTTGCCAAACTTCCAAACACTAGAGTCTCCTGAAATCTCAACATATATTTTTTCATCCAATCTTCATGATACATTCACGTAATGATCAGTACACCAATCCCACTTGGATGACCAATTTTAGTTCTCCTAGATTGAAGGATTTGTTAACAGGATCAGTTTGAATTTTTAGGTTTCACTCTGTTTTCTCCTATATTGACAGATGCAGTTCGAAATCTAAATCAACACGGTTTGTGCTAGCTTCTTGAAACTTGACACAATACAGTAGTTTTACGTTCTATATCTGAGGTTTGTTTCCTCTTGATGTACTCTTAAGCAAAGACTGGTGAATAACTCATTCAATGAAAGGCGTTGTTAGGCTGCCAAAAAACTAAAGTCTCCTGAAATCACAACATATATTTTTTCTTCCGACCTTCATGATACTTTCAAGTAATGAGCAGTACACCAATCAAACTTGGATGCCCAAGTTTCGTTCTCCTAGGGTGAAGCATTCGTTTGCAGTAACAGTTTGAATTTTTAGGTTTCACTCTGTTTTCTAGTATATTGACAGATGCAGTTCGAACTCTAAATCAACACGGTTTGTGCTAGCTTCTTGAGACTTGACACAATACAGAAGTTCTACGTTCTATCTCTAAGGTTTGTTTCGTCTTGATGTAGCCTTAAGCAGAGACTGGAGAATAACTCATTCAATGAAAGGCATTGTTAGGCTGCCAAAAAACTACAGTATCCTGAAATCACAACATATATTTTTTCTTCCAACCTTCATGATACTTTCAACTAATGAGCAGTACACCAATCAAACTTGGATGCCCAAGTTTCGTTCTCCTAGGTTGAAGCATTCGTTTGCAGTAACAGTTTGAATTTTTAGGTTTCACTCTGTTTTCTCCTATATTGACAGATGCAGGTCGAACTCTAAATCAAACACAGTTTGTGCTAGCTTATTGAAACTTGACACAATACAGTAGTTCTACGTTCTATCTCTAAGTTTTTGTTTCCTCTTGATGTAGCCTAAAGCAGGGACTGGCGAATAACACTTATATTGAAAGGGGTTGCCAAACTTCGAAAAACGAGAGTCTCCTGAAATCTCAACATATATTTTTTCATCCAATCTTCATGATACTTTCACGTAATGATCAGTACAGCAATCCCACTTGGATGCCCAAGTTTAGTTCTCCTAGATTGAAGCATTCGTTTCCAGGAACAGTTTGAATTTTTAGGTTTCACTCTGTTTTCTCCTATATAGACAGATGCAGTACGAACTCTAAATCAACATGGTTTGTGCTAGCTTCTTGAAACTTGACACAATACAGTAGTTCTACGTTCTATCTCTACGGTTTGTTTCCTCTTGATGTAGCCTTAAGCAGAGACTGGAGAATAACTCATTCAATGAAAGGCGTTGTTAGGCTGCCAAAAACTACAGTGTCCTGAAATCACAACATATATTTTTTCTTCCGACCTTCATGATACTTTCAAGTTATGAGCAGTACACCAATCAAACTTGGATGCCCAAGTTTCGTTCTCCTAGGTTGAAGCATTCGTTTGCAGTAACACTTTGAATTTTTAGGTTTCACTCGGTTTTCTCCTATATTGACAGATGCAGTTCGAACTCTAAATCAAACACAGTTTGTGCTAGCTTATTGAAACTTGACACAATACAGTAGTTCTACGTTCTATCTCTAAGTTTTGTTTTCTCTTAATGTAGCCTAATGCAGGGACTGCGAATAACACTTATATGGAAAGGGGTTGCCAAACTTCCAAACACTAGAGCCTCCTGAAATCTCAACATATATTTTTTCATCCAATCTTCATGATATTTTCACGTAATGATCAGTACAGCAATCCCACTTGGATGCCCAAGTTTAGTTCTCCTAGATTGAAGCATTCGTTTCCAGGAACAGTTTGAATTTTTAGGTTTCACTCTGTTTTCTCCTATATAGACAGATGCAGTACGAACTCTAAATCAACATGGTTTGTGCTAGCTTCTTGAAACTTGACACAATACAGTAGTTCTACGTTCTATATCTACGGTTTGTTTCCTCTTGATGTAGGCTTAAGCAGAGACTGGAGAATAACTCATTCAATGAAAGGCGTTGTTAGGCTGCCAAAAAACTACATTGTCCTGAAATCACAACATATATTTTTTCTTCCGACCTCCATGATACTTTCAAGTAATGAGCAGCACACCAATCAAACTTGGATGCCCAAGTTTCGTTCTCCTAGGTTGAAGCATTCGTTTGCAGTAACACTTTGAATTTTTAGGTTTCACTCGGTTTTCTCCTATATTGACAGATGCAGTTCGATATCTAAATCAAACACAGTTTGTGCTAGCTTCTTGAAACTTGACACAATACAGTAGTTCTACGTTCTATCTCTAAGTTTTGTTTCCTCTTGATGTAGCCTAATGCAGGGACTGCGAATAACACTTATATGGAAAGGGGTTGCCAAACTTCCAAACACTAGAGTCTCCTGAAATCTCAACATATATTTTTTCATCCAATCTTCATGATACATTCACGTAATGATCAGTACACCATTCCCACTTGGATGACCAATTTTAGTTCTCCTAGATTGAAGGATTTGTTAACAGGATCAGTTTGAATTTTTAGGTTTCACTCTGTTTTCTCCTATATTGACAGATGCAGTTCGAAATCTAAATCAACACGGTTTGTGCTAGCTTCTTGAAACTTGACACAATACAGTAGTTTTACGTTCTATATCTGAGGTTTGTTTCCTCTTGATGTACTCTTAAGCAAAGACTGGTGAATAACTCATTCAATGAAAGGCGTTGTTAGGCTGCCAAAAAACTAAAGTCTCCTGAAATCACAACATATATTTTTTCTTCCGACCTTCATGATACTTTCAAGTAATGAGCAGTACACCAATCAAACTTGGATGCCCAAGTTTCGTTCTCCTAGGGTGAAGCATTCGTTTGCAGTAACAGTTTGAATTTTTAGGTTTCACTCTGTTTTCTAGTATATTGACAGATGCAGTTCGATATCTAAATCAACACGGTTTGTGCTAGCTTCTTGAGACTTGACACAATACAGAAGTTCTACGTTCTATCTCTAAGGTTTGTTTCGTCTTGATGTAGCCTTAAGCAGAGACTGGAGAATAACTCATTCAATGAAAGGCATTGTTAGGCTGCCAAAAAACTACAGTATCCTGAAATCACAACATATATTTTTTCTTCCAACCTTCATGATACTTTCAAGTAATGAGCAGTACACCAATCAAACTTGGATGCCCAAGTTTCGTTCTCCTAGGTTGAAGCATTCGTTTGCAGTAACAGTTTGAATTTTTAGGTTTCACTCTGTTTTCTCCTATATTGACAGATGCAGGTCGAACTCTAAATCAAACACAGTTTGTGCTAGCTTATTGAAACTTGACACAATACAGTAGTTCTACGTTCTATCTCTAAGTTTTTGTTTCCTCTTGATGTAGCCTAAAGCAGGGACTGGCGAATAACACTTATATTGAAAGGGGTTGCCAAACTTCGAAAAACGAGAGTCTCCTGAAATCTCAACATATATTTTTTCATCCAATCTTCATGATACTTTCACGTAATGATCAGTACAGCAATCCCACTTGGATGACCAAGTTTAGTTCTCCTAGATTGAAGCATTCGTTTCCAGGAACAGTTTGAATTTTTAGGTTTCACTCTGTTTTCTCCTATATAGACAGATGCAGTACGAACTCTAAATCCACATGGTTTGTGCTAGCTTCTTGAAACTTGACACAATACAGTAGTTCTACGTTCTATCTCTACGGTTTGTTTCCTCTTGATGTAGCCTTAAGCAGAGACTGGAGAATAACTCATTCAATGAAAGGCGTTGTTAGGCTGCCAAAAACTACAGTGTCCTGAAATCACAACATATATTTTTTCTTCCGACCTTCATGATACTTTCAAGTTATGAGCAGTACACCAATCAAACTTGGATGCCCAAGTTTCGTTCTCCTAGGTTGAAGCATTCGTTTGCAGTAACACTTTGAATTTTTAGGTTTCACTCGGTTTTCTCCTATATTGACAGATGCAGTTCGAACTCTAAATCAAACACAGTTTGTGCTAGCTTATTGAAACTTGACACAATACAGTAGTTCTACGTTCTATCTCTAAGTTTTGTTTTCTCTTAATGTAGCCTAATGCAGGGACTGCGAATAACACTTATATGGAAAGGGGTTGCCAAACTTCCAAACACTAGAGCCTCCTGAAATCTCAACATATATTTTTTCATCCAATCTTCATGATATTTTCACGTAATGATCAGTACAGCAATCCCACTTGGATGCCCAAGTTTAGTTCTCCTAGATTGAAGCATTCGTTTCCAGGAACAGTTTGAATTTTTAGGTTTCACTCTGTTTTCTCCTATATAGACAGATGCAGTACGAACTCTAAATCAACATGGTTTGTGCTAGCTTCTTGAAACTTGACACAATACAGTAGTTCTACGTTCTATATCTACGGTTTGTTTCCTCTTGATGTAGCCTTAAGCAGAGACTGGAGAATAACTCATTCAATGAAAGGCGTTGTTAGGCTGCCAAAAAACTACATTGTCCTGAAATCACAACATATATTTTTTCTTCCGACCTCCATGATACTTTCAAGTAATGAGCAGCACACCAATCAAACTTGGATGCCCAAGTTTCGTTCTCCTAGGTTGAAGCATTCGTTTGCAGTAACACTTTGAATTTTTAGGTTTCACTCGGTTTTCTCCTATATTGACAGATGCAGTTCGATATCTAAATCAAACACAGTTTGTGCTAGCTTCTTGAAACTTGACGCAATACAGTAGTTCTACATTCTATCTCTAAGTTTTGTTTCCTCTTGATGTAGCCTAATGCAGGGACTGCGAATAACACTTATATGGAAAGGGGTTGCCAAACTTCCAAACACTAGAGTCTCCTGAAATCTCAACATATATTTTTTCATCCAATCTTCATGATACATTCACGTAATGATCAGTACACCAATCCCACTTGGATGCCCAATTTTAGTTCTCCTAGATTGAAGGATTTGTTAACAGGATCAGTTTGAATTTTTAGGTTTCACTCTGTTTTCTCCTATATTGACAGATGCAGTTCGAAATCTAAATCAACACGGTTTGTGCTAGCTTCTTGAAACTTGACACAATACAGTAGTTTTACGTTCTATATCTGAGGTTTGTTTCCTCTTGATGTACTCTTAAGCAAAGACTGGTGAATAACTCATTCAATGAAAGGCGTTGTTAGGCTGCCAAAAAACTAAAGTCTCCTGAAATCACAACATATATTTTTTCTTCCGACCTTCATGATACTTTCAAGTAATGAGCAGTACACCAATCAAACTTGGATGCCCAAGTTTCGTTCTCCTAGGGTGAAGCATTCGTTTGCAGTAACAGTTTGAATTTTTAGGTTTCACTCTGTTTTCTAGTATATTGACAGATGCAGTTCGATATCTAAATCAACACGGTTTGTGCTAGCTTCTTGAGACTTGACACAATACAGAAGTTCTACGTTCTATCTCTAAGGTTTGTTTCGTCTTGATGTAGCCTTAAGCAGAGACTGGAGAATAACTCATTCAATGAAAGGCATTGTTAGGCTGCCAAAAAACTACAGTATCCTGAAATCACAACATATATTTTTTCTTCCAACCTTCATGATACTTTCAAGTAATGAGCAGTACACCAATCAAACTTGGATGCCCAAGTTTCGTTCTCCTAGGTTGAAGCATTCGTTTGCAGTAACAGTTTGAATTTTTAGGTTTCACTCTGTTTTCTCCTATATTGACAGATGCAGGTCGAACTCTAAATCAAACACAGTTTGTGCTAGCTTATTGAAACTTGACACAATACAGTAGTTCTACGTTCTATCTCTAAGTTTTTGTTTCCTCTTGATGTAGCCTAAAGCAGGGACTGGCGAATAACACTTATATTGAAAGGGGTTGCCAAACTTCGAAAAACGAGAGTCTCCTGAAATCTCAACATATATTTTTTCATCCAATCTTCATGATACTTTCACGTAATGATCAGTACAGCAATCCCACTTGGATGCCCAAGTTTAGTTCTCCTAGATTGAAGCATTCGTTTCCAGGAACAGTTTGAATTTTTAGGTTTCACTCTGTTTTCTCCTATATAGACAGATGCAGTACGAACTCTAAATCCACATGGTTTGTGCTAGCTTCTTGAAACTTGACACAATACAGTAGTTCTACGTTCTATCTCTACGGTTTGTTTCCTCTTGATGTAGCCTTAAGCAGAGACTGGAGAATAACTCATTCAATGAAAGGCGTTGTTAGGCTGCCAAAAACTACAGTGTCCTGAAATCACAACATATATTTTTTCTTCCGACCTTCATGATACTTTCAAGTTATGAGCAGTACACCAATCAAACTTGGATGCCCAAGTTTCGTTCTCCTAGGTTGAAGCATTCGTTTGCAGTAACACTTTGAATTTTTAGGTTTCACTCGGTTTTCTCCTATATTGACAGATGCAGTTCGAACTCTAAATCAAACACAGTTTGTGCTAGCTTATTGAAACTTGACACAATACAGTAGTTCTACGTTCTATCTCTAAGTTTTGTTTTCTCTTAATGTAGCCTAATGCAGGGACTGCGAATAACACTTATATGGAAAGGGGTTGCCAAACTTCCAAACACTAGAGCCTCCTGAAATCTCAACATATATTTTTTCATCCAATCTTCATGATATTTTCACGTAATGATCAGTACAGCAATCCCACTTGGATGCCCAAGTTTAGTTCTCCTAGATTGAAGCATTCGTTTCCAGGAACAGTTTGAATTTTTAGGTTTCACTCTGTTTTCTCCTATATAGACAGATGCAGTACGAACTCTAAATCAACATGGTTTGTGCTAGCTTCTTGAAACTTGACACAATACAGTAGTTCTACGTTCTATATCTACGGTTTGTTTCCTCTTGATGTAGCCTTAAGCAGAGACTGGAGAATAACTCATTCAATGAAAGGCGTTGTTAGGCTGCCAAAAAACTACATTGTCCTGAAATCACAACATATATTTTTTCTTCCGACCTCCATGATACTTTCAAGTAATGAGCAGCACACCAATCAAACTTGGATGCCCAAGTTTCGTTCTCCTAGGTTGAAGCATTCGTTTGCAGTAACACTTTGAATTTTTAGGTTTCACTCGGTTTTCTCCTATATTGACAGATGCAGTTCGATATCTAAATCAAACACAGTTTGTGCTAGCTTCTTGAAACTTGACGCAATACAGTAGTTCTACATTCTATCTCTAAGTTTTGTTTCCTCTTGATGTAGCCTAATGCAGGGACTGCGAATAACACTTATATGGAAAGGGGTTGCCAAACTTCCAAACACTAGAGTCTCCTGAAATCTCAACATATATTTTTTCATCCAATCTTCATGATACATTCACGTAATGATCAGTACACCAATCCCACTTGGATGCCCAATTTTAGTTCTCCTAGATTGAAGGATTTGTTAACAGGATCAGTTTGAATTTTTAGGTTTCACTCTGTTTTCTCCTATATTGACAGATGCAGTTCGAAATCTAAATCAACACGGTTTGTGCTAGCTTCTTGAAACTTGACACAATACAGTAGTTTTACGTTCTATATCTGAGGTTTGTTTCCTCTTGATGTACTCTTAAGCAAAGACTGGTGAATAACTCATTCAATGAAAGGCGTTGTTAGGCTGCCAAAAAACTAAAGTCTCCTGAAATCACAACATATATTTTTTCTTCCGACCTTCATGATACTTTCAAGTAATGAGCAGTACACCAATCAAACTTGGATGCCCAAGTTTCGTTCTCCTAGGGTGAAGCATTCGTTTGCAGTAACAGTTTGAATTTTTAGGTTTCACTCTGTTTTCTAGTATATTGACAGATGCAGTTCGAACTCTAAATCAACACGGTTTGTGCTAGCTTCTTGAGACTTGACACAATACAGAAGTTCTACGTTCTATCTCTAAGGTTTGTTTCGTCTTGATGTAGCCTTAAGCAGAGACTGGAGAATAACTCATTCAATGAAAGGCATTGTTAGGCTGCCAAAAAACTACAGTATCCTGAAATCACAACATATATTTTTTCTTCCAACCTTCATGATACTTTCAAGTAATGAGCAGTACACCAATCAAACTTGGATGCCCAAGTTTCGTTCTCCTAGGTTGAAGCATTCGTTTGCAGTAACAGTTTGAATTTTTAGGTTTCACTCTGTTTTCTCCTATATTGACAGATGCAGGTCGAACTCTAAATCAAACACAGTTTGTGCTAGCTTATTGAAACTTGACACAATACAGTAGTTCTACGTTCTATCTCTAAGTTTTTGTTTCCTCTTGATGTAGCCTAAAGCAGGGACTGGCGAATAACACTTATATTGAAAGGGGTTGCCAAACTTCGAAAAACGAGAGTCTCCTGAAATCTCAACATATATTTTTTCATCCAATCTTCATGATACTTTCACGTAATGATCAGTACAGCAATCCCACTTGGATGCCCAAGTTTAGTTCTCCTAGATTGAAGCATTCGTTTCCAGGAACAGTTTGAATTTTTAGGTTTCACTCTGTTTTCTCCTATATAGACAGATGCAGTACGAACTCTAAATCAACATGGTTTGTGCTAGCTTCTTGAAACTTGACACAATACAGTAGTTCTACGTTCTATCTCTACGGTTTGTTTCCTCTTGATGTAGCCTTAAGCAGAGACTGGAGAATAACTCATTCAATGAAAGGCGTTGTTAGGCTGCCAAAAAACTACAGTGTCCTGAAATCACAACATATATTTTTTCTTCCGACCTTCATGATACTTTCAAGTTATGAGCAGTACACCAATCAAACTTGGATGCCCAAGTTTCGTTCTCCTAGGTTGAAGCATTCGTTTGCAGTAACACTTTGAATTTTTAGGTTTCACTGTGTTTTCTCCTATATTGACAGATGCAGTTCGAACTCTAAATCAAACACAGTTTGTGCTAGCTTATTGAAACTTGACACAATACAGTAGTTCTACGTTCTATCTCTAAGTTTTGTTTCCTCTTGATGTAGCCTAATGCAGGGACTGCGAATAACACTTATATGGAAAGGGGTTGCCAAATCCAAACACTAGAGTCTCCTGAAATCTCAACATATATTTTTTCATCCAACCTTCATGATACATTCACGTAATGATCAGTGCACCAATCCCACTTGGATGCCCAAGTTTAGTTCTCCTAGATTGAAGCATTCGTTTCCAGGAACAGTTTGAATTTTTAGGTTTCACTCTGTTTTCTCCAATATAGACAGATGCAGTACGAACTCTAAATCAACATGGTTTGTGCTAGCTTCTTGAAACTTAACACAATACAGTAGTTCTACGTTCTATCTCTACGGTTTGTTTCCTCTTGATGTAGCCTTAAGCAGAGACTGGAGAATAACTCATTCAATGAAAGGCGTTGTTAGGCTGCCAAAAAACTACAGTGTCCTGAAATCACAACATATATTTTTTCTTCCGACCTTCATGATACTTTCAAGTAATGAGCAGTACACCAATCAAACTTGGATGCCCAAGTTTCGTTCTCCTGGGTTGAAGCATTCGTTTGCAGTAACACTTTGAATTTTTAGGTTTCACTCTGTTTTCTCCTATATTGACAGATGTAGTTCGAACTCTAAATCAAACACAGTTTGTGCTAGCTTCTCAAAACTTGACACAATACAGTAGTTCTACGTTCTATCTCTAAGTTTTGTTTCCTCTTGATGTAGCCTAATTCAGGGACTGCGAATAACACTTATATGGAAAGGGTTTCCCAAACTTCCAAACACTAGAGTCTCCTGAAATCTCAACATATATTTTTTCATCCAATCTTCATGATACATTCATGTAATGATCAGTACACCAATCCCACTTGGATGCCCAAGTTTAGTTCTCCTAGATTGAAGCATTCGTTTCCAGGAACAGTTTGAATTTTTAGGTTTCACTCTGTTTTCTCCTATATTGACAGATGCAGTACGATCTCTAAATGAACTCGGTTTGTGCTAGCTTCTTGAAACTTGACACAATACAGTAGTTCTACGTTCTATCTCTATGGTTTGTTTCCTCTTCATGTAGCCTTAAGCAGAGACTGGAGAATAACTCATTCAATGAAAGGCGTTGTTAGGCTGCCAAAAAACTACAGTCTCCTGAAATCACAACATATAATTTTACTTCCGACCGTCATGATACTTTCAAGTAATGAGCAGTACACCAATCAAATTTGGATGCCCAGGTTTGGTTCTCCTAGGTTGAAGCATTCGTTTGCAGTAACAGTTTGAATTTTTAGGTTTCACTCTGTTTTCTCCTATATTGACAGATGCAGTTCGAACTCTAAATCAAACAAGGTTTCTGCTAGCTTCCTGAAACTTGACACAATACAGTAGTTCTACATTCTATCTCTAAGGTTTGTTTCGTCTTGATGTAGCCTTAAGCAGAGACTGGAGAATAACTCATTCAATGAAAGACATTGTTAGGCTGCCAAAAAACTACAGTCTCCTGAAATCACAACATATATTTTTTCTTCCAACCTTCATGATACTTTCAAGTAATGAGCAGTACACCAATCAAACTTGGATGCCCAAGTTTCGTTCTCCTAGGTTGAAGCATTCGTTTGCAGTAACAGTTTGAATTTTTAGGTTTCACTCTGTTTTCTCCTATATTGACAGATGCAGTTCGAACTCTAAATAAACACAGTTTCTGCTAGCTTCTTGAACCTTGACACAATACAGTAGTTCTACGTTCTATATCTGAGGTTTGTTTCCTTTTGATGTAGTCTTAAGCAAAGACTGGTGAATAACTCATTCAATGAAAGGCGTTGTTAGGCTGCCAAAAAACTACAGTCTCCTGAAATCACAACTTATATTTTTTCCTCCGACCTTCATGATACTTTCAAGTAATGAGCAGTACACCAATCAAACTTGGATGCCCAAGTTTCGTTCTCCTAGGTTGAAGCATTCGTTTGCAGTAACAGTTTGAATTTTTAGGTTTCACTCTGTTTTCTCCTATATTGACAGATGCAGTTCGAACTCTAAATCAAACACAGTTTGTGCTAGCTTCTTGAAACTTCACACAATACAGTAGTTCTACGTTCTATCTCTAAGTTTTGTTTCCTCTTGATGTAGCCTAATGCAGGGACTGCGAATAACACTTATATGGAAAGGGGTTGCCAAACTTCCAAACACTAGAGTCTCCTGAAATCTCAACATATATTTTTTCATCCAATCTTCATGATACATTCACGTAATGATCAGTACACCAATCCCACTTGGATGCCCAAGTTTAGTTCTCCTAGATTGAAGGATTCGTTAACAGGAACAGTTTGAATTTTTAGGTTTCACTCTGTTTTCTCCTATATTGACAGATGCAGTACAAACTCTAAATCAACACGGTTTGTGCTGGCTTCTTGAAACTTGACACAATACAGTAGTTCTACGTTCTATCTCTAAGGTTTGTTTCCTCTTGATGTAGACTTAAGCAGAGACTGGAGAATAACTCATTCAATGAAAGGCGTTGTTAGGGTGCCAAAAAACTACAGTCTCCTGAAATCACAACATATATTTTTTCTTCGGACCTTTATGATACTTTTAAGTAATGAGCAGTACACCAATCAAACTTGGATGCCCTAGTTTCGTTCTTCTAGGTTGAAGCATTCGTTTGCAGTAACAGTTTGCATTTTTAGGTCACTCTGTTTTCTCCTTATTGACAGATGCAGTACGAACTCTAAATCAACACGGTTTGTGTTCGCTTCTTGAAACTTGACACCATACAGTAGTTCTACGTTGTATCTCTAAGGTTTGTTTCCTCTTGATGTAGCCTTAAGCAGAGTCTGGAGAATAACTCATTCAATGAAAGGCGTTGTTACGCTGCCAAAAAACTACAGTCTCCTGAAATCACAACATATATTTTTTCTTTCGACCTTCATGATACTTTCAAGTAATGAGCAGTACACCAATCAAATTTGGATGCCCAAATTTCGTTCTCCTAGGTTGAAGCATTCGTTTGCAGTAACAGTTTGAATTTTTAGGTTTCACTCTGTTTTCTAGTATATTGACAGATGCAGTTCGAACTCTAAATCAACACGGTTTGTGCTAGCTTCTTGAGACTTGACACAATACAGTAGTTCTACGTTCTATCTCTAAGGTTTGTTTCCTCTTGATGTAGCCTTAAGCAAAGACTGGCGAATAACTCATTCAATGAAATGCGTGGTTAGGTTGCCAAAAAACTACAGTCTCCTGTAGTCTCAACATATATTTTTTCTTCCGACCTTCATGATACTTTCAAGTAATGAGCAGTGCACCAATCCAACTTGGATGCCCTAGTTTCGTTCTTCTAGGTGGAAGCATTCGTTTGCAGTAACAGTTTGAATTTTTAGGTTTCACTCTGTTTTCTCCTATATTGACAGATGCAGTTCGAACTCTAAATCAACACGGTTTGTGCTAGCTTCTTGAAACTTGACACAATACAGTAGTTCTACATTCTATCTCTAAGTTTTGTTTCCTCTTGATGTAGCCTAATGCAGGGACTGCGAATAACACTTATATGGAAAGGGTTTGCCAAAATTCCAAACACTAGAAACTCCTGAAATCTCAACATATATTTTTTTATCCAATCTTCATGATACATTCACGTAATGATCAGTACAGCAATCCCACTTGGATGGCCAAGTTTAGTTCTCCTAGATTGAAGCATTCGTTTCCAGGAACAGTTTGAATTTTTAGGTTTCACTCTGTTTTCTCCTATATTGACAGATGCAGTTCGAACTCTAAATCAACACGGTTTGTGCTAGCTTCTTGAAACTTGACACAATACAGTAGTTCTACGTTCTATCTCTAAGGTTTGTTTCCTCTTGATGTAAACTTAAGCAGAGACTGGAGAATAACTCATTCAATGAAAGGCATCGTTAGGCTGTCAAAAAACTACAGTATCCTGAAATCTCAACATATATTTTTTCTTCCGACCTTCATGATACTTTCAAGTAATGAGCAGTACACCAATCAAACTTGGATGCCCAAGTTTTGTTCTCCTAGGTGAAGCATTCGTTTGCAGTAACAGTTTGAATTTTTAGGTTTCATTCTGTTTTCTCCTATATTGACAGATGCAGTTTGAACTCTAAATCAACACAGTTTGTGCTAGCTTCTTGAAACTTGACACAATACAGTAGTTCTACGTTCTATCTCTAAGTTTTGTTTCCTCTTGATGTAGCCTAATGCAGGGACTGCGAATAACACTTATATGGAAAGTGGTTGCCAAACTTCTAAACACTAGAGTCTCCTGAAATCTCAACATATATTTTTTCATCCAATCTTCATGATACATTCACGTAATGATCAGTACAGAAATCCCACTTGGTTGCCCAAGTTTAGTTCTCCTAGATTGAAGCATTCTTTTCAAGGAACAGTTTGAATTTTTAGGTTTCACTCTGTTTTCGCCTATATTGACAGATGCATTTCGAACTCTAAATCAACAGGGTTTGTGCTAGCTTCTTGAAACTTGACACAATACAGTGGTTCTACGTTCTATCTCTAAGGTTTGTTTCCTCTTGATGTAGCCTTAAGCAAAGACTGGCGAATAACTCATTCAATGAAATGCGTTGTTAGGTTGCCAAAAAACTACAGTCTCCTGTAATCTCAACATATATTTTTTCTTCCGACCTTCATGATACTTTCAAGGAATGAGCAGTACACCAATCAAATTTGGATGCCCTAGGTTCATTCTTCTAGGTTGAAGCATTCGTTTGCAGTAACAGTTTGAATTTTTAGGTTTCACTCTGTTTTCTCCTATATTGTCAGATGCAGTTCGAACTCTAAATCAAACACAGGTTGTGCTAGCTTATTTAAACTTGACACAATACAGTAGTTCTACATTCTATCTCTAAGTTTTGTTTCCTCTTGATGTAGCCTAATGCAGGCACTGCAAATAACACTTATATGTAAAGGGGTTGCCAAACTTCCAAACACTAGAGTCTCCTGAAATCTCAACATATATTTTTTCATCCAATCTTCATGATACTTTCACGTAATGATCAGTACAGCAATCCCACTTGGATGCCCAAGTTTAGTTCTCCTAGATTGAAGCATTCGTTTCCAGGAACAGTTTGAATTTTTAGGTTTCACTCTGTTTTCTCCTATATAGACAGATGCAGTACGAACTCTAAATCAACACGGTTTGTGCTAGCTTCTTGAAACTTGACACAATACAGTAGTTCTACGTTCTATCTCTAAGGTTTGTTTCCTCTTGATGTAGCCTTAAGCAGAGACTGGAGAATAACTCATTCAATGAAAGGCGTTGTAAGGCTACCAAAAAACTACAGTCTCCTGAAATCACAACATATATTTTTTCTTCCGACCTTCATGATACTTTCAAGTAATGAGCAGTACACCAATCAAACTTGGATGCCCAAGATTCGTTCTCCTAGGTTGAAGCATTCGTTTGCAGTAACAGTTTGAATTTTTAGGTTTCACTCTGTTTTCTCCTATATTGACAGATGCAGTTCGATCTCTAAATTAAACACAGTTTGTGCTAGCTTCTTGAAACTTGACACAATATAGTAGTTCTACGTTCTATCTTTAAGTTTTGTTTCCTCTTGATGTAGCCTAATGCAGGGACTTCGAATAACACTTATATGGAAAGGGGTTGCCAAACTTGAAAACACTAGAGTCTCCTGAAATCTCAACATATATTTTCTCATCCAATCTTCATGATACCTTCACGTAATGATCAGTACACCAATCCCACTTGGATGCCCAAGTTTAGTTCTCCTAGATTGAAGCATTCGTTTCCAGGAACAGTTTGAATTTTTAGATTTCACTCTGTTGTCTCCTATATTGACAGATGCAGTTCGAACTCTAAATCAACAGGGTTTGTGCTAGCTTCTTGAAACTTGACACAATACAGTAGTTCTACGTTCAATCTCTTAGTTTTGTTTCCTCTTGATGTAGCCTAATGCAGGGACTGCGAATAACACTTATATGGAAAGGGGTTGCCAAACTTCCAAACACTAAAGTCTCCTGAAATCTCAACATATATTTTTTCAACCAATCTTCATGATACATTCACGTAATGATCAGTTCACCAATCCCACTAGGATGCCCAAGTTTAGTTCTCCTAGATTGAAGCATTCGTTTCCAGGAACAGTTTGAATTTTTATGTTTCACTCTGTTTTCTCCTATATTGACAGATGCAGTACGAACTCTAAATCAACACGGTTTGTGCTACCTTCTTGAAACTTGACACAATACAGTAGTTCTACGTTTTATCTCTAAGGTTTGTTTCCTCTTGATGTAGCCTTAAGCAGAGACTGGAGAATAACTCATTCAATGAAAGGCGTTGTTAGGCTGCCAAAAACCTACAGTCTCCTGAAATCACAACATATATTTTTTCTTCCGACCTTCATGATACTTTCAAGTAATGAGCAGTACACCAATCAAACTTGGATGCCCTAGTTTCGTTCTTCTAGTTTGAAGCATTCGTTTGCAGTAACAGTTTGAATTTTTAGGTTTCACTCTGTTTTCTCCTATATTGACAGATGCAGTTCGAACTCTAAATCAACACGGATTGTGCTAGCTTCTTGAAAGTTGGCACAATACAGTAGTTCTACGTTCTATCTCTAAGTTTTGTTTCCTCTTGATGTAGCCTAATGCAGGGAGTGCGAATAACACTTATATGGAAAGGGGTTGCCAAACATCCAAACACTAGAGTCTCCTGAAATCTCAACATATATTTTTTCATCCAATCTTCATGATACATTCACGTAATGATCAGTACACCAATCCCACTTGGATGCCCAAGTTTAGTTCTCCTAGATTGAAGGATTCGTTTCCAGGAACAGTTTGAATTTCTAGGTTTCACTCTGTTTTCTCCTATATTGACAGATGCAGTACGAACTCTAAATCAACACGGTTTGTGCTAGCTTCTTGAAACTTGACACAAAACAGTAGTTCTACGTTCTATCTATAAGGTTTGTTTCCTCTTGATATAGCCTTAAGCAGAGACTGGAGAATAACTCATTCAATGAAAGGCGTGGTTAGGCTGCCAAAAAACTACAGTCTCCTGAAATCACAACATATATTTTTTCTTCGGACCTTCATGATACTTTCAAGTAATGAGCAGTACACCAATCAAACTTGGATGCCCTAGTTTCGTTCTTCTAGGTTGAAGCATTCGTTTGCAGTAACAGTTTGCATTTTTAGGTTTCACTCTGTTTTCTCCTATATTGACAGATGCAGTTCAAACTCTAAATCAACACGGTTTGTGCTAGCTTCTTGAAACTTGACAGAATACAGTAGTTCTACGTTCTATCTCTAAGGTTTGTTTCTTCTTGATGTAGCCTTAAGCAGAGACTGGAGAATAACTCATTCAATGTAAGGCGTGGTTAGGCTGCCAAAAAACTATAGTCTCCTGAAATCACAACATATATTTTTTCTTCCGAACTTCATAATACTTTCAAGTAATGAGCAGTACACCAGTCAAACTTGGAAGCCCAAGTTTTGTTCTCCTAGGTTGAAGCATTCGTTTGCAGTAACAGTTTGAGTTTTTAGGTTTCACTCTGTTTTCTCCTATATTGACAGATGCAGTTCGAACTCTAAATCAAACACGGTTACTGCTAGCTTCTTGAAACTTGACACATACAGTAGTTCTACGTTCTATCTCTAAGGTTTCTTTCGTCTTGATGTAGCCTTAAGCAGAGACTGGAGAATAACTCATTCATTGAAAGGCATTGTGAGGCTGCCAAAAAACTAGAGTCTCCTGAAATCACAACATATATTTTTTCTTCCGACCTTCATGATACTTTCAAGTAATGAGCAGTACACCAATCAAACTTGGATGACCAAGTTTCGTTCTCCTAGGTTGAAGCATTCGTTTGCAGTAACAGTTTGAATTTTTAGCTTTCACTCTGTTTTCTCCTCTATTGACAGATGCAGTTCGAACTCTAAATCAAACACAGTTTGTGCTAGCTTCTTGAAACTTTACACAATAGAGGAGTTCTACGTTCTATCTCTAAGTTTTGTTTCCTCTTGATGTATCCTAATGCAGGGACTGCGAATAACACTTATTTGGAAAGGGGTTGCCAAACTTCCAAACACTAGAGTGTCCTGAAATCTCAGCATATATTTTTTCATCCAATCTTCATGATACATTCACGTAATGATCAGTACACCAATCCCACTTGGATGCCCAAGTTTAGTTCTCCTAGATTGAAGGATTCGTTTCCAGGAACAGTTTGAATTTTTAGGTTTCACTCTGTTTTCTCCTATATTGACAGATGCAGTACGAAATCTAAATCAACACGGTTTGTGCTAGCTTCTTGAAACTTGACACAATACAGTAGTTCTACGTTCTATCTCTAAGGTTTGTTTCCTCTTGATGTAGTCTTAAGCAGAGACTGGAGAATAACTCATTCAATGAAAGGTGTTGTTAGGCTGGCAAAAAACTACAGTCTCCTGAAATCACAACATATATTTTTTCTTCGGACCTTCATGATACTTTCAAGTAATGAGCAGTACACCAATCAAACTTGGATGCCCTAGTTTCGTTCTTCTAGGTTGAAGCATTCGTTTGCAGTAACAGTTTGAATTTTTAGGTTTCACTCTGTTTTCTCCTATATTGACAGATGCAGTTCGAACTCTAAATCAACACGGTTTGTGCTAGCTTCTTGAAACTTGACACAATACAGTAGTTCTACGTTCTATCTCTAAGTTTTGTTTCCTCTTGATGTAGCCTAATGCAGGGACTGTGTATAACACTTATATGGAAAAGGGTTGGCAAACTTTCAAACACTGGAGTCTCCTGAAATCTCAACATATATTTTTTCATCCAATCTTCATGATACATTCACGTAATGATAAGTACACCAATCCCAATTGGATGCCCAAGTTTAGTTCTCCTACATTGAAGCATTCGTTTCCAGGAACAGTTTGAATTTTTAGGTTTCACTCTGTTTTCTCCTATATTGACAGATGCAGTTCGAACTCTAAATCAACACGGTTTGTGCTAGCTTCTTGAAACTTGACACAATACAGTAGTCTAAGTTCTATCTCTAAGGTTTGTTTCCTCTTGATGTAGCCTTAAGCAAAGACTGGCGAATAACTCATTCAATGAAATGCGTTGTTAGGTTGCCAAAAAACTACAGTCTTCTGTAATCTCAACATATATTTTTTCTTCCGACCTTCATGATACTTTCAAGTAATGAGCAGTACACCAATCAAACTTGGATGCCCTAGTTTCGTTCTTCTAGGTTGAAGCATTCGTTTGCAGTAACAGTTTGAATTTTTAGGTTTCACTCTGTTTTCTCCTATATTGACAGATGCAGTTCGAACTCTAAATCAACACGGTTTGTGCTAGCTTCTTGAAACTTGACACAATACAGTAGTCTAAGTTCTATCTCTAAGGTTTGTTTCCTCTTGATGTAGCCTTAAGCAAAGACTGGCGAATAACTCATTCAATGAAATGCGTTGTTAGGTTGCCAAAAAACTACAGTCTTCTGTAATCTCAACATATATTTTTTCTTCCGACCTTCATGATACTTTCAAGTAATGAGCAGTACACCAATCAAACTTGGATGCCCTAGTTTCGTTCTTCTAGGTTGAAGCATTCGTTTGCAGTAACAGTTTGAATTTTTAGGTTTCACTCTGTTTTCTCCTATATTGACAGATGCAGTTCGAACTCTAAATCAACACGGCTTGTGCTAGCTTCTTGAAACTTGACACAATACAGTAGTTCTACGTTCTATCTCTAAGGTTTGTTTCCTCTTGATGTAGTCTTAAGCAAAGACTATTGAATAAATCATTCAATGAAAGGCATTTTTAGGTTGGCAAAAAACTACAGTCTCCTGTAATCTCAACATATATTTTTTCTTCCGACCTTCATGATAGTTTCAAGTAATGAGCAGTACACCAATCAAACTTGGATGCCCAAGTTTTTTTCTCTTAGGTTGAAGCATTCGTTTGCAGTAACAGTTTGAGTTTTTAGGTTTCACTCTGTTTTCTCCTATATTGACAGATGCAGTTCGAACTCTAAATCAAACACGGTTTCTGCTAGCTTTTTGAAACTTGACACAATACAGTAGTTCTACGTTCTTTCTCTAAGGTTTCTTTCATCTTGATGTTGCCTTAGGCAGAGACTGGAGAATAACTCATTCAATGAAAGGCATTGTTAGGCTGCCAAAATACTAGAGTCTCCTGAAATCACAACATATATTTTTTCTTCCGACCTTCATGATACTTTCAAGTAATGAGCAGTACACCAATCAAACTTGGATGCCCAAGTTTTGTTCTCCTAGGTTGAAGCATTCGTTTGCAGTAACAGTTTGAATTTTTAGCTTTCACTCTGTTTTCTCCTATATCGACAGATGCAGTTCGAACTCTAAATCAAACACAGTTTGTGCTAGCTTCTTGAAACTTGACACAATACAGTAGTTCTACGTTCTCTCTCTAAGTTTTGTTTCCTCTTGATGTAGCCTAATGCAGGGACTGCGAATAACACTTATTTGGAAAGGGGTTGCCAAACTTCCAAACACTAGAGTCTCCTGAAATCTCAACATATATTTTTTCATCCAATCTTCATGATACATTCACGTAATGATCAGTACACCAATCCCACTTGGATGCCCATGTTGAGTTCTCCTAGATTGAAGCATTCGTTTCCAGGAACAGTTTGAATTTTTAGGTTTCACTCTGTTTTCTCCTATATTGACAGATGCAGTTCGATCTCTAAATCAACACGGTTTGTGCTAGCTTCTTGAAACTTGACACAATACAGTAGTTCTACGTTCTATCTCTAAAGTTTGTTTCCTCTTGATGTAGCCTTAAGCAAAGACTGGCGAATAACTCATTCAATGAAATGCCTTGTTAGGTTGCCAAAAAACTACAGTCTTCTGTAATCTCAACATATATTTTCCTCCGACCTTCATGATACTTTCAAGTAATGAGCAGTACACCAATCAAACTTGGATGCCCAAGTTTCGTTCTCCTAGGTTGAAGCATTCGTTTGCAGTAACAGTTTGAATTTTTAGGTTTCACTGTTTTCTCCTATATTGACAGAAGCAGTTCGAACTCTAAATCAAACACGGTTTGTGCTAGCTTCTTGAAACTTGACACAATACAGTAGTTCTAAATTCTATCTCTATGTTTGTTTCCTCTTGATGTAGCCTAATGCAGGGACTGCGAATAACACTTATATGGAAAGGGGTTGCCAAACTTCCAAACTCTAGAGTCTCCTGAAATCTCAACATATATTTTTTCATCCAATCTTCATAATACATTCACGTAATGATAAGTACACCAATCCCACTTGGATGCCCAAGTTTAGTTCTCCTAGATTGAAGGATTTGTTTCCAGGAACAGTTTGAATTTTTAGGTTTCACTCTGTTTTCTCCTATATTGACAGATGCAGTACGAACTCTAAATCAACACGTTTTTTGCTAGCTTCTTGAAACTTGACACATTACAGTAGTTCTACGTTCTATCTCTAAGGTTTGTTTCCTCTTGATGTAGCCTTAAGCAGAGACTGGAGAATAATTCATTCAATGAAAGGCGTTGTTAGGCTGCCAAAAAACTACAGTCTCCTGAAATCACAACATATATTTTTTCTTCGGACCTTTATGATACTTTCAAGTAATGAGCAGTACACCAATCAAACTTGGATGCCCTAGTTTCGTTGTTCTAGGTTGAAGCATTCGTTTGCAGTAACAGTTTGCATTTTTAGGTTTCACTCTGTTTTCTCCTATATTGACAGATGCAGTTCGAACTCTAAATCAACACGGTTTGTGCTAGCTTCTTGAAACTTGACACAATACAGTAGTTCTACGTTCTATCTCTAAGGTTTGTTTCCACTTGATGTAGTCTTAAGAAAAGACTGGTGAATAACTCATTCAATGAAAGGCGTTGTTAGGTTGGTAAAAAACTAGAGTCTCCTCTAATCTCAACATATTTTTTTTTCTTCCGACCTTCATGATACTTTCAAGTAATGAGCAGTACACCAATCAAACTTGGATGCCCAAGTTTTGTTCTCCTAGGTTGAAGCATTCGTTTCCAGTAACAGTTTGAATTTTTAGGTTTCACTCTGTATTCTCCTATATTGACAGATGCAGTTCGAACTCTAAATCAAACACGGTTTGTGCTAGCTTCTTGAAACTTGACACAATACAATAGTTCTACGTTCTATCTCTAAGGTTTGTTTCCTCTTGATGTAGCCTTAAGCAGAGACTGGAGAATAACTCATTCAATGAAAGGCGTTTTTAGGCTGCCAAAAAATTACAGTCTCCTGAAATCACAACATATATTTTTTCTTCAGACCTTCATGATACTTTAAAGTAATGAGCAGTGCACCAATCAAACTTGGATGCCCTAGTTTCGTTCTTCTAGGTGGAAGCATTCGTTTGAAGTAACAGTTTGAATTTTTAGGTTTCACTCTGTTTTCTCCTATATTGACAGATGCAGTTTGAACTCTAAATCAACACGGTTTCTGCTAGCTTCTTGAAACTTGACACAATACAGTAGTTCTACGTTCTATCTCTAAGTTTTGTTTCCTCTTGATGTAGCCTAATGCAGGGACTGCGAATAACACATATATGGAAAGTGTTTGCCAAACTTCCAAACACTAGAAACTCCTGAAATCTCAACATATATTTTTTCATCCAATTTTCATGATACTTTCACGTAATGATCAGTACAGCAATCCCACTTGGATGCCCAAGTTTAGTTCTCCTAGATTGAAGCATTCTTTTCCAGGAAGAGTTTGAATTTTTAGGTTTCACTCTGTTTTCTCCTATATTGATAGATGGAGTCAAACTCTAAATCAACACGGTTTGTGCTAGCTTCTTGAAACTTGACACAATACAGTAGTTCTACGTTCTATCTCTAAATTTTGTTTCCTCTTGATGTAACCTTAGCAAAGACTGGCGAATAACTCATTCAATGAAAGGCGTTGTTAGGCTGCCAAAAAACTACAGTCTCCTGAAATCACAACGTATATTTTTTCTTCCGACCTTCATGATACTTTCAAGTAATGAGCAGTACACCAATCAAACTTGGATGCCCAAGTTTCGTTCTCCTAGGTTGAAGCATTCGTTTGCAGTAACAGTTTGAATTTTTAGGTTTCACTCTGTTTTCTCCTATATAGACAGATGCAGTTCGATCTCTAAATCAAACACAGTTTTTGCTAGCTTCTTGAAACTTGACACAATACAGTAGTTCTATGTTCTATCTCTAAGTTTTGTTTCCTCTTGATGTAGCCTAATGCAGGGACTGCGAATAACACTTATATGGAAAGGGGTTGCCAAACTTCCAAACACTAGAGTCTCCTGAAATCTCAACATATATTTTTTCATCCAATCTTCATGATACATTCACGTAATGATCAGTACACCAATCCCACTTGGATGCCCAAGTTTAGTTCTCCTAGATTGAATGATTCGTTAACAGGAACAGTTTGAATTTTTAGGTTTCCCTCTGTTTTCTCCTATATTGACAGATGCAGTACGAACTCTAAATCAACACGGTTTGTGCTAGCTTCTTGAAACTTGACACAATACAGTAGTTCTACGTTCTATCTCTAAGGTTTGATTCCTCTTGATGTAGACTTAAGCAGAGACTGGAGAATAACTCATTCAATGAAAGGAGTTGTTAGGCTGCCAAAAAACTACAGTCTCCTGAAATCACAACATATATTTTTTCTTCGGACCTTCATGATACTTTCAAGTAATGAGCAGTACACCAATCCAACTTGGATGCCCTAGTTTCGTTCTTGTAGGTTGAAGCATTCGTTGGCAGTAACAGTTTGCATTTTCAGGTTTCACTCTGTTTTCTCTTATATTGACAGATGCAGTACGAACTCTAAATCAACACGGTTTGTGCTAGCTTCTTGAAACTTGACACAATACAGTAGTTCTACGTTCTATCTCTAAGGTTTGTTTCCTCTTGATGTAGCCTTAAGCAGAGACTGGAGAATAACTCCTTCAATGAAATGCGTTGTTAGGCTGAAATAAAACTACCGTCTCCTGAAATCACAACATATATTTTTTCATCCAATCTTCATGATACATTCATGTAATGATCAGTACAGCAGTCCCACTTGGATGCCCATGTTTAGTTCTCCTAGATTGAACCATTCGTTTCCAGGAACAGTTTGAATTTTTAGGTTTCACTCTGTTTTCTCCTATATTGACAGATGCAGTTCAAACTCTAAATCAACACGGTTTGTGCTAGCTTCTTGAAACTTGACACAATACAGTAGTTCTACGTTCTCTCTCTAAGTTTTGTTTCCTCTTGATTTAGCCTAATGCAGGGACTGCGAATAACACTTATATGGAAAGGGGTTGCCAAACTTCCAAACACTAGGGTCTCCTGAAATCTCAACATATATTTTTTCATCCAAACTTAATGATACATTCACGTAATGATCAGTACACCAATCCCACTTGGATGCCCATGTTTAGTTCTCCTAGATTGAGGCATTCGTTTCCAGGAACAGTTTGAATTTTTCAATTTCACTCTGTTTTCTCCTATATTGACAGATGAAGTTCGAACTCTAAATCAACATGGTTTGTGCTAGCTTCTTGAAACTTGACACAATACAGTAGTTCTACGTTCTATCTCTAAGGTTTGTTTCGTCTTGATGTAGCCTTAAGCAGAGACTGGCGAATATCTCATTCAATGAAATGCGTTGTTAGGTTGCCAAAAAACTACAGTCTCCTGTAATCTCAACATATATTCTTTCTTCCGACCTTCATGATACTTTCAAGTAATGAGCAGTACACCAATCAAACTTGGATGCCCTAGTTTCGTTCTTCTAGGTTGAAGCATTCGTTTGCAGTAACAGTTTGAATTTTTAGGTTTCACTCAGTTTTCTCCTATATTGACAGATGTAGTTCGAACTCTAAATCAACACGGTTTGTGCTAGCTTCTTGAAACTTGACACAATACCATAGTTCTACGTTCTATCTCTAAGTTTTGTTTCCTCTTGATGTAGTCTTAAGCAAAGACTGGTGAATAACTCATTCAATGAAAGGCGATGTTAGGTTGGCAAAAAACTACAGTCTCCTGTAAACTCAACATATATTTTTTCTTCGGACCTTCATGATAGTTTCAAGTAATGAGCAGTACACCAATCAAACTTGGATGCCCAAGTTTTGTTCTCCTGGGTTGAAGCATTCGTTTGCAGTAACAGTTTGAATTTTTAGGTTTCACTCTGTTTACTCCTATATTGACAGATGCAGTTCGAATTCTAAATCAAACATGGTGTGTGCTAGCTTCTTGAAACTTGAAACAATACAGTAGTTCTATGTTCTATCTCTAAGGTTTGTTTCGTCTTGATGTAGCCTTAAGCAGAGACTGGAGAATAACTCATTCAATGAAAGGCATTGTTAGGCTGCTAAAAAACTACAGTCTCCTGAAATCACAACAGATATTTTTTCTTCCGACCTTCATGATACTTTCAAGTAATGAGCAGTACACCAATCAAACTTGGATGCCCAAGTTTTGTTCTTCTAGGTTGAAGCATTCGTTTGCAGTAACAGTTTGAATTTTTAGGTTTCACTCTGTTTACTCCTATATTGACAGATGCAGTTCGAACTCTAAATCAACACGGTTTGTGCTAACATCTTGAAACTTGATACAATACATTAGTTCTAAGTTCTATCTCTAAGGTTTGTTTCCTCTTGATGGAGCCTTAAGCAGAGACTGGAGAATAACTCATTCAATGAAAGGCATTGTTAGGCTGCCAAAAAACTACAGTCTCCTGAAATCACAACATATATTTTTTCTTCTGAACTTCATGATACTTTCAAGTAATGAGAAGTAGACCAATCAAACTTGGATGCCCTAGTTTTGTTCTTCTAGGTTGAAGCATTCGTTTGCAGTAACAGTTTGAATTTTTAGGTTTCACTCTGTTTTCTCCTATATTGACATATGCAGTTCGAACTTTAAATCAACACGGATTGTGCTAGCTTCTTGAAACTTGACACAATACAGTGGTTCTACGTTCGATCTCTAAGGTTTGTTTCCTCTTGATGTAGCCTTAAGCAGAGACTGGAGAATAACTCATTCAATGAATGGCGTTGTTAGGCTGCCAAAAAACTACAGTCTCCTGAAATCACAACATATATTTTTTCTTCCGAACTTCATGATACTTTCAAGTAATGAGCAGTACACCAATCAAACTTGGATGCCCAAGTTTCGTTCTCCTAGGTTGAAGCATTCGTTTGCAGTAACAGTTTGAATTTTTAGGTTTCACTCTGATTTCCCCTATATTGACAGATGCAGTTCGATCTCTAAATCAAACACAGTTTGTGCGAGCTTCTTGAAACTTGACACAATACAGTAGTTGTACGTTCATCTCTATGTTTTTTTTTTCTCTTGATGTAGCCTAATGCAGGGACTGCGAATAACCCTTATATGGAAAGGGGTTGCCAAACTTCCAAACACTAGAGTCTCCTGAAATCTCAACATATATTTTTTCATCCAATCTTCATGATACATTCACGTAGTGATCAGTACACCAATCCCACTTGGATGCCCATGTTTAGTTCTCCTAGATTGAAGCATTCGTTTCCAAGAACAGTTTGAATTTTTAGGTTTCACTCTGTTTTCTAATATATTGACAGATGCAGTTCGAACTCTAAATCAACACGGTTTGTGCTAGCTTCTTGAAACTTGACACAATACAGTAGTTCTACGTTCGATCTCTAAGGTTTGTTTCGTCTTGATGTAGCCTTAAGGAGAGACTGGCGAATAACTCATTCAATGAAATGCGTTGTTAGGTTGCCAAAAAACTACAGTCTCCTGTAATCTCAACATATATTCTTTCTTCCGACCTACATGATACTTTCAAGTAATGAGCAGTACACCAATCAAACTTGGATGCCCTAGTTTCGTTCTTCTAGGTTGAAGCATTCTTTTGCAGTAACTTTTGAATTTTTAGGTTTCACTCTGTTTTCTCCTATATTGACAGATGCAGTTGGAACTCTAAATCAACACGGTTTGTGCTAGCTTCTTGAAACTTGACACAATACAGTAGTTCTACGTTCTATCTCTACGGTTTGTTTCCTCTTGATGTAGCCTTAAGCAAAGAGTGGCGAATACCTCATTCAATGAAATGCGTTGTTAGGTTGCCAAAAAACTACAGTCTCCTGTAATATCAACATATATTTTTTCTTCCGACCTTCATGATACTTTCAAGTAATGAGCAGTACACCAATCAATCTTGGATGCCCTAGTTTCGTTCTTCTAGGTTGAAGCATTCTTTTGCAGTAACAGTTTGAATTTTTAGGTTTCACTCTGTTTTCTTCTATATTGACAGATGCAGTTCGAACTCTAAATCCACACGTTTTGTGCTAGATTCATGAAACTTGACACAATACAGTAGTTCTACGTTCTATCTCTAAGTTTTGTTTCCTCTTGATATAGCCTAATGAAGGGACTGCGAATAACAATTATATGGAAAGGGGTTGCCAAACTTCCAAACACTAGAGTCTCCTGAAATCAAAACACATATTTTTTCATCCAATCGTCATGATACATTCACGTAATGATCAGTACACCAATCCCACTTGGATGCCCAAGTTTAGTTCTCCTAGATTGAAGCATTCGTTTCCAGGAACAGTTTGAATTTTAAGGTTTCACTCTGTTTTCTCTTATATTGACAGATGCAGTACGAACTCTAAATCAACACGGTTTGTGCTAACTTCTTGAAACTTGACACAATACAGTAGATCTACTTTCTATCTCTAAGGTTTGTTTCCCCTTGATGTAGCCTCAATCAGAGACTGGAGAATAACTCATTCAATGAAAGGCGTTGATAGGCTGCCAAAAAACTACAGTCTGCTAAAATCACAACATATATTTTTTCTTCCGACCTTCATGATACGTTCAAGTAATGAGCAGTACAACAATCAAACTTGGATGCCCTAGTTTCGTTCTTCTACGTTGAAGCATTCGTTTGCAGTAACAGTTTGAATTTTTAGGTTTCACTCTTTTTTCTCCTATATTGACAGATGCAGTTCGAACTCTAAATCAACACGGTTTGTGCTAGCTTCTTGAAACTTGACACAATACTGTAGTTCTACGTTCTATCTCTAAGGTTTGTTTTCTCTTGATGTAGCCTTAAGCAAAGACTGGCGAATAACTCATTCAATGAAATGCGTTGTTAGGTTGCCAAATAACTACAGTCTCCTGTAATCTCAACATATATTTTTTCTTCCGACCTTCATGATACTTTCAAGTAATGAGCAGTACACCAATCAAATTTGGATGCCCTAGTTTCGTTATTCTAGGTTGAAGAATTCGTTTGCAGTAACAGTTTGAATTTTTAGGTTTCACTCTGTTTTCTCCTATATTGACAGATGCAGTTCGAACTCTAAATCAACACGGTTTTTGCAACCTTCTTGAAACTTGACAGAATACAGTAGTTCTACGTTCTATCTCGAAGGTTTGTTTCCTCTTGATGTAGCCTAACGCAGAGACTGCGAATAACACTTATATGGAAAGGGGTTGCCAATCTTCCAAACACTAGAGTCTCCTGAAATCTCAACATATATTTTTTCATCCAATCTTCATGATACATTCACGTAATGATCAGAACACCAATCCCACTTGGATTCCCAAGTTTAGTTCTCCTAGATTGAAGCATTCATTTCCAGGAACAGTTTGAATTTTTAGGTTTCACTCTGTTTTCTCCTATATTGACAGATGCATTTCGAATCTAAATCAACATGGTTTGTGCTACCTTCTTGAAACTTGACAGAATATATTAGTTCTACGTTCTATCTCGAAGGTTTGTTTCCTCTTGATGTAGCCTTAAGGAGAGACTGGAGAATAACTCCTTCAATGAAAGGCGTTGTTAGGCTGCGAAAAAACTACAGTCTCCTGAAATCACAACATATATTTTTTCTTCCGACCTTCATGATACTTTCAAGTAATAAGGAGTACACCAATCAAACTTGGATGCCCAAGTTTCGTTCTCCTAGGTGAAGCATTCGTTTGCAGTAACAGTTTGAATTTTTAGGTTTCACTCTGTTTTCTCCTATATTGACAGATGCAGTTTGAACTCGAAATCAAACACAGTTTGTGCTAGCTTCTTGAAACTTGACACAATACAGTAGTTCTACGTTCTATCTATAAGTTTGGTTTCCTCTTGATGTACCTAATGCAGGGACTGCGAATAACACTTATATGGAAAGGGGTTGCCAAACTTAAAAACACTAGAGTTTCCTGAAATCTCAACATATATTTTTTCATCCAATCTTCATGATACATTCACGTAACGATCAGTACACCAATCCCACTTGGATGCCCATGTTTAGTTCGCCTAGATTGAAGCATTAGTTTCCAGGAACAGTTTGAATTTTTAGGTTTCACTCTGTTTTTTCCTATATTGACAGATGCAGTTCGTACTCTAAATCAACACGGTTTGTGCTAGCTTCTTGATACTTGACACAATACAGTAGTTCTACGTTCTATCTCTAAGGTTTGTTTCCTCTTGATGTAGTCTTAAGCAAAGACTGGTGAATAACTCATTCAATGAAAGGCGTTGTTAGGTTGGCAAAAAACTACAGTCTCCTGTAATCTCAACATATATTTTTTCTTCCGACCATCATGATACTTTCAAGTAATGAGCAGTACACCAATCAAACTTGGATGCCCAAGTTTTGTTCTCCTAGGTTGAAGCATTCTTTTGCGGTAACAGTTTGAATTTTTAGGTTTCACTCTGTTTTCTCCTATATTGACAGATGCATTTCGATCTCTAAATCAAACACAGTTTGTGCTAGCTTCTTGAAACTTGACACAATACAGTAGTACTACGTTCTATCTCTAAGTTTTGTTTCCTCTTGATGTAGCCTAATGCAGGGACTGCGAATAACACTTATATGGAAAGGGGTTGCCAAACTTCCAAACACTAGAGTCTCCTGAAATCTCAACATACATTTTTTCATCCAATCTTCATGATACATTCACGTAATGATCAGTACACGAATCCCACTTGGATCCCCAAGTTTAGTTCTCCTAGATTAAAGCATTCGTTTCCAGGAGCAGTTTGAAATTTTAGGTTTCACTCTGTTTTCTCCTATATTGACAGATACAGTTCGAACTCTAAATCAACACGGTTTGTGCTAGCTTCTTGAAACTTGACACAATACAGTAGTTCTACGTTCTATCTCTAAGGTTTGTTTCGTCTTGATGTAGCCTTAAGCAGATACTGGAGAATAACTCCTTCAATGAAAGGCGTTGTTAGGCTGCCAAAAAAACTACAGTCTCCTGAAATCACAATATATATTTTTTCTTCCGACCTTCATGATACTTTCAAGTAATGAGCAGTACACCAATCAAACTTGGATGCCCAAGTTTTGTTCTCCTAGGTTGAAGCATTCGTTTGCAGTAACAGTTTGAATTTTTAGGTTTCACTCTGTTTTCTCCTATATTGACAGATGCAGTTCAAACTCTAAATCAAACACAGTTTGTGCTGGCTTCTTGAAACTTGACACAATACAGTAGTTCTACGTTCTATCTCTAAGGTTTGTTTCCTCTTGATGTAGTCTTAAGCAAAGACTGGTGAATAACTCATTCAATGAAAGGCGTTGTTAGGTTGGCAAAAAACTACAGTCTCCTGTAATCTCAACATATATTTTTTCTTCCGACCATCATGATACTTTCCAAGTAATGAGCAGTACACCAATCAAACTTGGATGCCCAAGTTTTGTTCTCCTAGGTTGAAGCATTCTTTTGCGGTAACAGTTTGAATTTTTAGGTTTCACTCTGTTTTCTCCTATATTGACAGATGCATTTCGATCTCTAAATCAAACACAGTTTGTGCTAGCTTCTTGAAACTTGACACAATACAGTAGTACTACGTTCTATCTCTAAGTTTTGTTTCCTCTTGATGTAGCCTAATGCAGGGACTGCGAATAACACTTATATGGAAAGGGGTTGCCAAACTTCCAAACACTAGAGTCTCCTGAAATCTCAACATACATTTTTTCATCCAATCTTCATGATACATTCACGTAATGATCAGTACACGAATCCCACTTGGATCCCCAAGTTTAGTTCTCCTAGATTAAAGCATTCGTTTCCAGGAGCAGTTTGAAAATTTTAGGTTTCACTCTGTTTTCTCCTATATTGACAGATACAGTTCGAACTCTAAATCAACACGGTTTGTGCTAGCTTCTTGAAACTTGACACAATACAGTAGTTCTACGTTCTATCTCTAAGGTTTGTTTCGTCTTGATGTAGCTTAAGCAGATACTGGAGAATAACTCCTTCAATGAAAGGCGTTGTTAGGCTGCCAAAAAAACTACAGTCTCCTGAAATCACAATATATATTTTTTCTTCCGACCTTCATGATACTTTCAAGTAATGAGCAGTACACCAATCAAACTTGGATGCCCAAGTTTTGTTCTCCTAGGTTGAAGCATTCGTTTGCAGTAACAGTTTGAATTTTTAGGTTTCACTCTGTTTTCTCCTATATTGACAGATGCAGTTCAAACTCTAAATCAAACACAGTTTGTGCTGGCTTCTTGAAACTTGACACAATACAGTAGTTCTATTTTCTATCTCTAAGTTTTGTTTCCTCTTGATGTAGCCTAATGCAGGGACTGCGAATAACACTTATATGGAAAGGGGTTGCCAAACTTCCAAACACTAGAGTCTCCTGAAATCTCAACATATATTTTTTCATCCAATCTTCATGATACATTCAAGTAATGATCAGTACACCAATCCCACTTGGATGCCCAAGTTTTGTTCTCCTAGATTGAAGCATTCGTTTCCAGGAACAGTTTGAATTTTTAGGTTTCACTCTGTTTTCTCCTATATTGACAGAATCAGTTCGAACTCTAAATCAACACGGTTTGTGGTAGCTTCTTGAAACTTGACACAATACAGTAGTTCTACGTTCTATCTCTAAGGTTAGTTTCCTCTTGATGTAGCCTTAAGCAGAGACTGGCGAATAACTCATTCAATGAAATGCGTTGTTAGGTTGCCAAAAAACTACAGTCTCCTGAAATCACAACATATATTTTTTCTTCCGACCTTCATGATACTTTCAAGTAATGAGCAGTACACCAATCAAACTTGGATGCCCAAGTTTCGTTCTCCTAGGTTTAAGCATTCTTTTGCAGTAACAGTTTGAATTTTTAGGTTTCACTTTGTTTTCTCCTATATTGACGGATGCAGTTCGAACTCTAAATCAAACACAGTTTGTGCTAGCTTCTTGGAACTTGACACAATACAGTAGTTCTACGTTCTATCTCTAAGTTTTGTTTCCTCTTGATGTAGCCTAATGCAGGGACTGCGAATAACACTTATATGGAAAGGGGTTGCCAAACTTCCAAACACTAGAGCCTCCTGAAATCTCAACATATATTTTTTCATCCAATCTTCATGATACATTCACGTAATGATCAGTACACCAATCCCACTTGGATTCCCAAGTTTAGTTCTCCTAGATTGAAGCATTCGTTTCCAGGACCAGTTTGAATTTTTAGGTTTCACTCTGTTTTCTCCTATATTGACAGATGCAGTACGAACTCTAAATCAACACGGTTTGTGCTAGCTTCTTGAAACTTGACACAATACAGTAGTTCTACGTTCTGTCTTTAAGGTTTGTTTCCTCTTGATGTAGCCTTAAGCAGACACTGGAGAATAACTCATTCAATGAAAGGCGTTGTTAGGCTGCCAAAAAACTACAGTCTCCTGAAATCACAACATATATTTTTTCTTCCGTCCTTCATGATACTTTCAAGTAATGAGCAGTACACCAATCAAACTTGGATGCCCTAGTTTCGTTCTCCTAGGTTGAAGCATTCGTTTGCAGGAACAGTTTGAATTTTTACGTTTCACTCTTTTTACTCCTATATTGACACATGCAGTTAGAACTCATATCAAACACGGTTTGTGCTAGCTTCTTGAAACTTGACACAATAAAGTAGTTCTACTTTATATACCTAAGGTTTGTTTCCTCTTGATGTAGCCTTAAGCAGAGACTGGCGAATAACACTTTCAATGAAAGGCGTTGTAAGCTTCCAAAAAACTACCATCTCCTGAAATCTCAACATATATTTTTTCATCCGACCTTCATGATACTTTCAAGTAATAAGCAGTACACCAATCAAACTTGGATGCCCAAGTTTCGTTCCCCTAGGTTGAAGCATTCGTTTGCAGGAAGAGTTTGAATTTTTACGTTTCAATCTGTTTTCTCCCATATTGACAGATGCAGTTCGAACTCTAAATAAAACACGGTTTGTGCTAGCTTCTTGAAACTTGACACAATACAGTAGTTCTACGTTCTATCTCTAAGGTTTGTTTCCTCTTGATGTAGTCTTAAGCAAAGACTGGTGAATAACTCATTCAATGAAAGGCGTTGTAAGGTTGGCAAAAAACTACAGTCTCCTGTAATCTCAACATATATTTTTTCTTCCGACCATCATGATACTTTCAAGTAATGAGCAGTACACCAATCAAACTTGGATGCCCAAGTTTTGTTCTCCTAGGTTGAAGCATTCTTTTGCGGTAACAGTTTGAATTTTTAGGTTTCACTCTGTTTTCTCCTATATTGACAGATGCATTTCGATCTCTAAATCAAACACAGTTTGTGCTAGCTTCTTGAAACTTGACACAATACAGTAGTACTACGTTCTATCTCTAAGTTTTGTTTCCTCTTGATGTAGCCTAATGCAGGGACTGCGAATAACACTTATATGGAAAGGGGTTGCCAAACTTCCAAACACTAGAGTCTCCTGAAATCTCAACATACATTTTTTCATCCAATCTTCATGATACATTCACGTAATGATCAGTACACGAATCCCACTTGGATCCCCAAGTTTAGTTCTCCTAGATTGAAGCATTCGTTTCCAGGAGCAGTTTGAAATTTTAGGTTTCACTCTGTTTTCTCCTATATTGACAGATGCAGTTCGAACTCTAAATCAACACGGTTTGTGCTAGCTTCTTGAAACTTGACACAATACAGTAGTTCTACGTTCTATCTCTAAGGTTTGTTTCGTCTTGATGTAGCCTTAAGCAGATACTGGAGAATAACTCCTTCAATGAAAGGCGTTGTTAGGCTGCCAAAAAAACTACAGTCTCCTGAAATCACAATATATATTTTTTCTTCCGACCTTCATGATACTTTCAAGTAATGAGCAGTACACCAATCAAACTTGGATGCCCAAGTTTTGTTCTCCTAGATTGAAGCATTCGTTTGCAGTAACAGTTTGAATTTTTAGGTTTCACTCTGTTTTCTCCTATATTGACAGATGCAGTTCAAACTCTAAATCAAACACAGTTTGTGCTGGCTTCTTGAAACTTGACACAATACAGTAGTTCTATTTTCTATCTCTAAGTTTTGTTTCCTCTTGATGTAGCCTAATGCAGGGACTGCGAATAACACTTATATGGAAAGGGGTTGCCAAACTTCCAAACACTAGAGTCTCCTGAAATCTCAACATATATTTTTTCATCCAATCTTCATGATACATTCAAGTAATGATCAGTACACCAATCCCACTTGGATGCCCAAGTTTTGTTCTCCTAGATTGAAGCATTCGTTTCCAGGAACAGTTTGAATTTTTAGGTTTCACTCTGTTTTCTCCTATATTGACAGAATCAGTTCGAACTCTAAATCAACACGGTTTGTGGTAGCTTCTTGAAACTTGACACAATACAGTAGTTCTACGTTCTATCTCTAAGGTTAGTTTCCTCTTGATGTAGCCTTAAGCAGAGACTGGCGAATAACTCATTCAATGAAATGCGTTGTTAGGTTGCCAAAAAACTACAGTCTCCTGAAATCACAACATATATTTTTTCTTCCGACCTTCATGATACTTTCAAGTAATGAGCAGTACACCAATCAAACTTGGATGCCCAAGTTTCGTTCTCCTAGGTTTAAGCATTCTTTTGCAGTAACAGTTTGAATTTTTAGGTTTCACTTTGTTTTCTCCTATATTGACGGATGCAGTTCGAACTCTAAATCAAACACAGTTTGTGCTAGCTTCTTGGAACTTGACACAATACAGTAGTTCTACGTTCTATCTCTAAGTTTTGTTTCCTCTTGATGTAGCCTAATGCAGGGACTGCGAATAACACTTATATGGAAAGGGGTTGCCAAACTTCCAAACACTAGAGCCTCCTGAAATCTCAACATATATTTTTTCATCCAATCTTCATGATACATTCACGTAATGATCAGTACACCAATCCCACTTGGATTCCCAAGTTTAGTTCTCCTAGATTGAAGCATTCGTTTCCAGGACCAGTTTGAATTTTTAGGTTTCACTCTGTTTTCTCCTATATTGACAGATGCAGTACGAACTCTAAATCAACACGGTTTGTGCTAGCTTCTTGAAACTTGACACAATACAGTAGTTCTACGTTCTGTCTTTAAGGTTTGTTTCCTCTTGATGTAGCCTTAAGCAGAGACTGGAGAATAACTCATTCAATGAAAGGCGTTGTTAGGCTGCCAAAAAACTACAGTCTCCTGAAATCACAACATATATTTTTTCTTCCGTCCTTCATGATACTTTCAAGTAATGAGCAGTACACCAATCAAACTTGGATGCCCTAGTTTCGTTCTCCTAGGGTGAAGCATTCGTTTGCAGGAACAGTTTGAATTTTTACGTTTCACTCTGTTTACTCCTATATTGACACATGCAGTTAGAACTCATATCAAACACGGTTTGTGCTAGCTTCTTGAAACTTGACACATTAAAGTAGTTCTACTTTATATACCTAAGGTTTGTTTCCTCTTGATGTAGCCTTAAGCAGAGACTGGAGAATAACACTTTCAATGAAAGGCGTTGTAAGCTTCCAAAAAACTACCATCTCCTGAAATCTCAACATATATTTTTTCATCCGACCTTCATGATACTTTCAAGTAATAAGCAGTACACCAATCAAACTTGGATGCCCAAGTTTCGTTCCCCTAGGTTGAAGCATTCGTTTGCAGGAAGAGTTTGAATTTTTACGTTTCAATCTGTTTTCTCCCATATTGACAGATGCAGTTCGAACTCTAAATCAAACACAGTTTGTGCTAGCTTCTTGAAACTTGACACAATACAGTAGTTCTACGTTCTATCTCTAAGGTTTGTTTCCTCTTGATGTAGTCTTATGCAAAGATTGGTGAATAACTCATTCAATGAAAGGCATTGTTAGGCTGCCAAAAAACAACAGTCTCCGGTAATCTCAACGTATATTTTTTCTTCCGAACTTCATGATACTTTCAAGTAATGAGCAGTACACCAATGAAACTTGGATGCCTAAGTTTTGTTCACCTAGGTTGAAGCATTCGTTTCCAGGAACAGTTTGAATTTTTCGGTTTCACTCTGTTTTCTCCTATATTGACAGATGCAGTACGAACTCTAAATCAACACGGTTTCTGCTAGCTTCTTGAAACTTGACACAATACAGTAGTTCTACGTTCTATCTGTAAGGTTTGTTTCCTCTTGATGTAGCCTTAAGCAGAGACTGGAGAATAACTCATTCAATGAAAGGCGTAGTTAGGCTGCCAAAAATCTACAGTCTCCTGAAATCACAACATATATTTTTTCTTCCGACCTTCATGATACTTTCAAGTAATGAGCAGTACACCAATCAAACTTGGATGCCCTAGTTTCGTTCTTCTAGGTTGAAGCATTCGTTTGCAGTAACAGTTTGAATATTTAGGTTTCACTCTGTTTTCTCCTATATTGACAGATGCAGTTCGAACTCTAAATCAACACGTTTTGTGCTAGCTTCTGGAAACTTGACACAATACAGTAGTTCTACGTTCTATCTCTAAGGTTTGTTTCCTCTTGATGTAGCCTTAAGCAGAGACTGGAGAATAACTCCTTCAATGAAAGGCGTTGGAAACCTGCCAAAAAACTACCGTCTCCTGAAATCAAAACATATATTTTTTCTTCCGACCTTCATGATACTTTCACGTAATGATCAGTACACCAATCCCACTTGGATGCCCATGTTTCGTTCTCCTAGGTTGAAGCATTCGTTTGCAGTAACAGTTTGAATTTTTAGGTTTCACTCTGTTTTCTCCTATATTGACAGATGCAGTTCGAACTCTAAATCAAACACAGTTTGTGCTAGCTTCTTGAAACTTGACACAATACAGTAGTTCTATTTTCTATCTCGAAGTTTTGTTTCCTCTTGATGTAGCCTAATGCAGGGAGTGCGAATAACACTTATATGGAAAGGGGTTGTCAAACTTCCAAACACTAGGGTCTCCTGAAATCTCAACATATATTTTTTCATCCAATCTTCATGATACATTCACGTAATGATCAGTACATCAATCCCACTTGGATGCCCATGTTTAGTTCTCCTAGATTGAAGCATTCATTTCCAGGAACAGTTTGAATTTTTAGGTTTCACTCTGTTTTCTCCTATATTGACAGATGTAGTTCAAACTCTAAATCAACACGGTGTGTGCTAGCTTCTTGAAACTTGACACAATACAGTAGTTCTACGTTCTATCTCTAAGGTTTGTTTCGTCTTGATGTAGCCTTAAGCAGAGAATGGCGAATAACTCATTCAATGAAATGCGTTGTTAGGTTGCCAAAAAATTACAGTCTCCTGTAATCTCAACATTTATTTTTTCTTCCGACCTTCATGATACTTTCAAGTAATGAGCAGGGAACCAATCAAACTTGGATGCCCTAGTTTCGTTCTTCTAGGTTGAAGCATTCGTTTGCAGTAACAGTTTGAATTTTTAGGTTTCACTCTGTTATATCCTATTTTGACAGATGTAGTTCGAACTCTAAATCAACACGGTTGTGTGAGCTTCTTGAAACTTGACACAATACAATAGTTCGATGTTCTATCTATAAGGTTTGTTTCCTCTTGATGTAGCCTTAAGCAAAGACTGGAGAATAACTCATTCAATGAAAGGCATTGTTAGGCTGCCAAAAAACTACAGTCTCCTGAAATCAAAACATATATTTTTTCTTCCGACTTTCATGATACTTTCAAGTAATGAGCAGTACACCAATCAAACTTGGATCCCCAAGTTTCGTTCTCCTAGGTTGAAGCATTCGTTTACAGTAACAGTTTGAATTTTTAGGTGTCACTCTGTTTTCTCCTATATTGACAGATGCAGTTCGAACTCTAAATCAAACACAGTTTGTGCTAGCTTCTTGAAACTTGACACAATACAGTAGTTCTACGTTCTATCTCTAAGTTTTGTTTCTTCTTGATGTAGCCTAATGCAGGGACTGTGAATAACACTTATATGGAAAGGGGTTGCCAAACTTCCAAACACTAGAGTCTCCTGAAATCTCAACATATATTTTTTCATCGAATCTTCATGATACATTCACGTAATGATCAGTACACCAATCCCACTTGGATGCCCAAGTTTAGTTCTCCTAGATTGAAGCATTTGTTTCCAGGAACAGTTTGAAGTTTTAGGTTTCACTCTGTTTTCTCCTATATTGACAGATGCAGTTCGAACTCTAAATCAAACACAGTTTGTGCTAGCTTCTTGAAACTTGACACAATACAGTAGTTCTATTTTCTATCTCTAAGTTTTGTTTCCTCTTGATGTAGCCTAATGCAGGGACTGCCAATACCACTTATATAGAAAGGGGTTGCCAAACTTCCAAACACTAGAGTCTCCTGAAATCTCAACATATATTTTTTCATCCAATCTTCATGATACATTCACGTAATGATCAGTACACCAATCCCACTTGGATTCCCAAGTTTAGTTCTCCTAGATTGAAGCATTCGTTTCCAGGAACAGTTTGAATTTTTAGGTTTCACTCTGTTTTCTCCTATATTGACAGATGCAGTACGAACTCTAAATCAACACTGTTTGTGCTAGCTTCTTGAAACTTGACACAATACTGTAGTTCTACGTTCTGTCTCTAAGGTTTGTTTCCTCTTGATGTAGACTTAAGCAGAGACTGGAGAATAACTCATTCAATGAAAGGCGTTGTTAGGCTGCCAAAAAACTACAGTCTCCTGAAATCACAACATATATTTTTTCTTCGGACCTTCATGATACTTTCGAGTAATGAGCAGTACACCAATCAAACTTGGATGCTCTAGTTTCGTTCTTCTAGGTTGAAGCATTCGTTTGCAGTAACAGTTTGAATATTTAGGTTTCACTCTGTTTTCTCCTATATTGACAGATGCAGTTGGAACTCTAAATTAACACGGTTTGTGCTAGCTTCTTGAAACTTGACACAATACAGTAGTTCTACCTTCTATCTCTAAGGTTTGTTTACTCTTGATGTAGCCTTAAGCAGAGACTGGAGAATAACTCCTTCAATGAAAGGCGTTGATACCCTGCCAAAAAACTACCGTCTCCTGAAATCAAAACATATATTTTTGCTTCCGAAATTCATGATACTTTCAAGTAATAAGCAGTACACCAATCAAACTTGGATGCCCAAGTTTCGTTCTCCTAGGTTGAAGCATTCGTTTACAGTAACAGTTGAATTTTTAGGTGTCACTCTGTTTTCTCCTATATTGACAGATGCAGTTCGAACTCTAAATCAACACGGTTTGTGCGAGCTTCTTGAAACTTGACAAAATACAGTAGTTCTATATTCTATCTATAAGGTTTGTTTCCTCTTGATGTAGCCTTAAGCAGAGACTGGAGAATAACTCATTCAATGAAAGGCATTGTTAGGCTGCCAAAAAACTACAGTCTCCTGAAATCACAACATATATTTTTTCTTCCGACCTTCATGATACTTTCAAGTAATGAGCAGTACACCAATCAAACTTGGATGCCCAAGTTTCGTTCTCCTAGGTTGAAGCATTCGTTTACAGTAACAGTTTGAATTTTTAGGTGTCACTCTGTTTTCTCCTATATTGACAGATGCAGTTGGAACTCTAAATCAAACACAGTTTGTGCTAGCTTCTTGAAACTTGACACAATACAGTAGTTCTACGTTCTATCTCTAAGTTTTGTTTTTTCTTGATGTAGCCTAATGCAGGGACTGTTAATAACACTTATATGGAAAGGGGTTGCCAAACTTCCAAACACTAGAGTCTCCTGAAATCTCAACATATATTTTTTCATCGAATTTTCATGATACATTCAGGTAATGATCAGTACACCAATCCCACTTGGATGCCCAAGTTTAGTTCTACTAGATTGAAGCATTTGTTTCCAGGAAATGTTTGAATTTTTAGGTTTCACTCTGTTTTCTCCTATATTGACAGATGTAGTTCAAACTCTAAATCAACACGGTGTGTGCTAGCTTCTTGAAACTTGACACAATACAGTAGTTCTATGTTCTATCTCTAAGGTTTGTTTCGTCTTGATGTAGCCTTAAGAGGAGACTGGCGAATAACTCATTCAATGAAATGCGTTGTTATTTTGCCAAAAAACTACAGTCTCCTGTAATCTCAACATATACTTTTTTCTTCCGACCTTCATGATACTTTCAAGTAATGAGCAGTACACCAATCAAACTTGGATGCCCAACTTTCGTTCTTCTAAGTTGAAGCATTCGTTTGCAGTAACAGTTTGAATTTTTAGGTTTCACTCTCTTTTCTCCTATATTGACAGATGCAGTTCGAACTCTAAATCAAACACGGTTTCTGCTAGCTTCTTGAAACTTGACACAATACAGTTGTTCTACCTTCTATCTCTAAGGTTTGTTTACTCTTGATGTAGCCTTAAGCAGAGACTGGAGAATAACTCCTTCAATGAAAGGCATTGTTAGGCTGCCAAAAAACTACAGTCTCCTGAAATCACAACATATATTTTTTCTTCCAACCTTCATGATACTTTCAAGTAATGAGCAGTACACCAATCAAACTTGGATGCCCAAGTTTCGTTCTCCTAGGTTGAAGCATTCGTTTGCAGTAACAGTTTGAATTTTTAGGTGTCACTCTGTTTTCTCATATATTGACAGATGCAGTTCGAACTCTAAATCAAACACAGTTTGTGCTAGCTTCTTGAAACTTGACACAATACAGTAGTTCTACCTTCTATCTCTAAGGTTTGTTTACTCTTGATGTAGCCTTAAGCAGACACTGGAGAATAACTCCTTCAATGAAAGGCGTTGGTGCCCTGCCAAAAAACTACCGTCTCCTGAAATCAAAACATATATTTTTGCTTCCAAACTTCATGATACTTTCAAGTAATAAGCAGTACACCAATCAAACTTGGATGCCCAAGTTCCGTTCTCCTAGGTTGGAGCATTCGTTTGCAGTAACAGTTTGAATTTTTAGGTTTCACTCTGATTTCTCCTATATTGACAGATGCAGTTCGAACTCTAAATCAAACACAGTTTGTGCTAGCTTCTTGAAACTTGACACAATACAGTAGTTCTACGTTCTATCTCTAAGTTTTGTTTCCTCTTGATGTAGCCAAATGCAGGGTCTGCGAATACCACTTATATGGAAAGGGGTTGCCAAACTTCCAAACACTAGGGTCTCCTGAAATCTCAACATATATTTTTTCATCCAATCTTCATGATACATTCACGTAATGATCAGTACACCAATCCCACTTGGATGCCCATGTTTAGTTCTTTTAGATTGAAGAATTCATTTCCAGGAACAGTTTGAATTTTTAGGTTTCACTCTGTTTTCTCCTATATTGACAGATGTAGTTCAAACTCTAAATCAACACGGTGTGTGCTAGCTTCTTGAAACTTGACACAATACAGTAGTTCTACGTTCCATCTCTAAGGATGTTTTGTCTTGATGTAGCCTTAAGCAGAGACTGGCGAATAACTCATTCAATGAAATGCGTTGTTATTTTGCCAAAAAATTACAGTCTCCTGTAATCTCTACATATATTTTTTTCTTCCGACCTTCATGATACTTTCAAGTAATGAGCAGTACACCAATCAAACTTGGAAGCCCTAGTTTCCTTCTTCTAGGTTGAAGCATTCGTTTGCAGTAACAGTTTGAATTTTTAGGTTTCACTCTCTTTTATCCTATATTGACAGATGCAGTTCGAACTCTAAATCAACATGGTTTGTGCGAGCTTCTTGAAACTTGTCAAAATACAGTAGTTCTATGTTCTATCTATAAGGTTTGTTTCCTCTTGATGTAGCCTTAAGCAGAGACTGGAGAATAACTCATTCAATGAAAGGCATTGTTAGTCTGCCAAAAAACTACAGTCTCCTGAAATCACAACATATATTTTTTCTTCCGACCTTCATGATACTTTCAAGTAACGAGCAGTACACCAATCAAACTTGGATGCCCAAGTTTCGTTCTCCTAGGTTGAAGCATTCGTTTACAGTAACAGTTTGAATTTTTAGGTGTCACTCTGTTTTCTTTTATATTGACAGATGCAGTTCGAACTCTAAATCAAACACAGTTTGTGCTAGCTTCTTGAAACTTGACACAATACAGTAGTTCTACGTTCTATCTCTAAGTTTTGTTTCTTCTTGATGTAGCCTAATGCAGGGACTGTGAATAACACTTATATGGAAAGGGGTTGCCAAACTTCCAAACACTAGAGTCTCCTGAAATCTCAACATATATTTTTTCATCGAATTTTCATGATACATTCACGTAATGATCAGTACACCAATCCCACTTGGATGCCCAAGTTTAGTTCTCCTAGATTGAAGCATTTGTTTTCAGGAAAAGTTTGAATTTTTAGGTTTCACTCTGTTTTCTCCTATATTGACAGATGTTGCTCAAACTCTAAATCAACACGGTGTGTGCTAGCTTCTTGAAACTTGACACAATACAGTAGTTCTACGTTCTATCTCTAAGGTTTGTTTCGTCTTGATGTAGCCTTAAGCAGAGACTGGCGAATAACTCATTCAATGAAATGTGTTGTTAGGTTGCCAAAAACTACAGTCTCCTGTAATCTCAACATATTTTTTTTTCTTCCGACCTTCATGATACTTTCAAGTAATGAGCAGTACACCTATCAAACTTAAATGTCCAAGTTTCGTTCTTCTAAGTTGAAGCATTCGTTTGCAGTAACAGTTTGAATTTTTAGGTTTCACTCTCTTTTCTCCTATATTGACAGATGCAGTTCGAACTCTAAATCAACACGGTTTGTGCTAGCTTCTTGAAACTTGACACAATACAGTGGTTCTACGTTCTATCTCTAAGGTTTGTTTCCTCTTGATGTAGCCTTAAGCAAAGACTGGCGAATAACTCATTCAATGAAATGCGTTGTTAGGTTGCCAAAAAACTACAGTCTCCTGTAATCTCAACATATATTTTTTCTTCCGACCTTCATGATACTTTCAAGTAATGAGCAGTACACCAATCAAACTTGGATGCCCAAGTTTTGTTCTCCTATGTTGAAGCATTCGTTTGCAGTAACAGTTTGAATTTTTAGGTTTCACTCTGTTTTCTCCTATATTGACAGATGCAGTTCGAACTCTAAATCAAACACGGTTTCTGCTAGCTTCTTGAAACTTGACACAATACAGTAGTTCTACGTTCTATCTCTAAGGTTTGTTTCCTCTTGATGTAGCCTAATGCAGGGACTGCGAATAACACTTATATAGAAAGGGGTTGCCAAACTTCCAAACACTAGAGTCTCCTGAAATCTCAACATATATTTTTTCATCCAATCTTCATGATACATTCACGTAATGATCACTACACCAATCCCACTTGGATTCCCAAGTTTAGTTCTCCTAGATTGAAGCATTCGTTTCCAGGAACAGTTTGAATTTTTAGGTTTCACTCTGTTTTCTCCTATACTGACAGATGCAGTACGAACTCTAAATCAACACGGTTTGTGCTAGCTTCTTGAAACTTGACACAATACAGTAGTTCTACGTTCTGTCTCTAAGGTTTGTTTCCTCTTCATGTAGCCTTAAGCAGAGACTGGAGAATAACTCATTCAATGAAAGGCGTTGTTAGGCTGCCAAAAAACTACAGTCTCCTGAAATAACAACATATATTTTTTCTACCGACCTTCATGATACTTTCAAGTAATGAGCAGTACACCAATCAAACTTGGATCCCCTAGTTTCGTTCTTCTAGGTTGAAGCATTCGTTTGCAGTAACAGTTTGAATATTTAGGTTTCACTCTGTTTTCTCCTATATTGACAGATGCAGTTCGAACTCTAAATCAACACGGTTTGTGCTAGCTTCTTGAAACTTGTCACAATACAGTAGTTCTACCTTCTATCTCTAAGATTTGTTTAATCTTGATGTAGCCTTAAGCAGAGACTGGAGAATAACTCCTTCAATGAAAGGCGTTGGTACCCTGCAAAAAACTACCGTCTCCTGAAATCAAAACATATATTTTTGCTTCCGAACTTCATGATACTTTCAAGTAATAAGCAGTACACCAATCAAACTTGGATGCCCAAGTTTCGTTCTCCTAGTTTGAAGCATTCGTTTGCAGTAACAGTTTGAATTTTTATGTTTCACTCTGTTTTCTCCTATATTGACAGATGCAGTTCCAACTCTAAATCAAACACAGTTTGTGCTAGCTTCTTGAAACTTGACACAATACAGTAGTTCTACGTTCTATCTCTAAGTTTTGTTTCCTCTTAATGTAGACTAATGCAGGGATTGCGACTAACACTTATATGGAAAGGGGTTGCCAAACTTCCAAACACTAGGGTCTCCTGAAATCTCAACATATATTTTTTCATCCAATCTTCATGATACATTCACGTAATGATCAGTACACCAATCCCACTTGGATGCCCATGTTTAGTTCTCCTAGATTGAAGCATTCATTTCCAGGAACAGTTTGAATTTTTAGGTTTCACTCTGTTTTCTCCTATATTGACAGATGTAGTTCAAACTCTAAATCAACACGGTGTGTGCTAGCTTCTTGAAACTTGACACAATACAGTAGTTCTACGTTCTGTCTCTAAGGTTTGTTTCGTCTTGATGTAGCCTTAAGCAGAGACTGGCGAATAACTCATTCAATGAAATGCGTTGTTAGGTTCCCAAAAAATTACAGTCTCCTGTAATCTCAACATATATTTTTTCTTCCGACCTTCATGATACTTTCAAGTAATGAGCAGTACACCAATCAAACTTGGATGCCCTAGTTTCGTTCTTCTAGTTTGAAGCATTCGTTTGCAATAACAGTTTGAATTTTTTGGTTTCACTCTGTTTTATCCTATATCGACAGATGCAGTTCAAACTCTAAATCAACACGGTTTGTGCGAGCTTCTTGAAACTTGACACAATACAGTAGTTCTATGTTCTATCTATAAGGTTGTTTCCTCTTGATGTAGCCATAAGCAGAGACTGGAGAATAACTCATTCAATGAAAGGCATTGTTAGGATGCCAAAAACTACAGTCTCCTGAAATCACAACATATATTTTTTCTACCGACCTTCATGATACTTTCAAGTAATGAGCAGTACACCAATCAAACTTGGATGCCCAAGTTTCGTTCTCCTATGTTGAAGCATTCGTTTACAGTAACAGTTTGAATTTTTAGGTGTCACTCTGTTTTCTCCTATATTGACAGATGCAGTTCGAACTCTAAATCAAACACAGTTTGTGCTAGCTTCTTGAAACTTGACACAATACAGTCGTTCTACCTTCTATCTCTAAGGTTTGTTTACTCTTGATGTAGCCTTAAGCAGACACTGGAGAATAACTCCTTCAATGAAAGGCGTTGGTGCCCTGCCAAAAAACTACCGTCTCCTGAAATCAAAACATATATTTTTGCTTCCGAACTTCATGATACTTTCAAGTAATAAGCAGTACACCAATCAAACTTGGATGCCCAAGTTCCGTTCTCCTAGGTTGGAGCATTCGTTTGCAGTAACAGTTTGAATTTTTAGGTTTCACTCTGATTTCTCCTATATTGACAGATGCAGTTCGAACTCTAAATCAAACACAGTTTGTGCTAGCTTCTTGAAACTTGACACAATACAGTAGTTCTACGTTCTATCTCTAAGTTTTGTTTCCTCTTGATGTAGCCAAATGCAGGGTCTGCGAATACCACTTATATGGAAAGGGGTTGCCAAACTTCCAAACACTAGGGTCTCCTGAAATCTCAACATATATTTTTTCATCCAATCTTCATGATACATTCACGTAATGATCAGTACACCAATCCCACTTGGATGCCCATGTTTAGTTCTTTTAGATTGAAGCATTCATTTCCAGGAACAGTTTGAATTTTTAGGTTTCACTCTGTTTTCCCCTATATTGACAGATGTAGTTCAAACTCTAAATCAACACCGTGTGTGCTAGCTTCTTGAAACTTGACACAATACAGTAGTTCTACGTTCCATCTCTAAGGATGTTTCGTCTTGATGTAGCCTTAAGCAGAGACTGGCGAATAACTCATTCAATGAAATGCGTTGTTAGGTTGCCAAAAAATTACAGTCTCCTGTAATCTCTACATATATTTTTTCTTCCGACCTTCATGATACTTTCAAGTAATGAGCAGTACACCAATCAAACTTGGAAGCCCTAGTTTCCTTCTTCTAGGTTGAAGCATTCGTTTGCAGTAACAGTTTGAATTTTTAGGTTTCACTCTCTTTTATCCTATATTGACAGATGCAGTTCGAACTCTAAATCAACATGGTTTGTGCGAGCTTCTTGAAACTTGTCAAAATACAGTAGTTCTATGTTCTATCTATAAGGTTTGTTTCCTCTTGATGTAGCCTTAAGCAGAGACTGGAGAATAACTCATTCAATGAAAGGCATTGTTAGTCTGCCAAAAAACTACAGTCTCCTGAAATCACAACATATATTTTTTCTTCCGACCTTCATGATACTTTCAAGTAATGAGCAGTACACCAATCAAACTTGGATGCCCAAGTTTCGTTCTCCTAGATTGAGGCATTCGTTTCCAGGAACAGTTTTAATTTTTAGGTTTCACTCTGTTTTCTCCTACATTGACAGATGCAGTACGAACTCTAAATCAACACGGTTTGTGCTAGCTTATTGAAACTTGACACAATACAGTAGTTCTACGTTCTATCTCTAAGGTTTGTTTCCTCTTGATGTAGCCTTAAGCAGAGACTGGAGAATAACTCATTCAATGAAAGGCATTGTTAGGCTGCCAAAAAACTACAGTCTCCTGAAATCACAACATATATTTTTTCATCCGACCTTCATGATACTTTCAAGAAATGAGCAGTACACCAATCAAACTTGGATGCCGTAGTTTTGTTCTCCTAGGTTGAAGCATTCGTTTGCACTCACAGTTTGAATTTTTAGGTTTCACTCTGTTTTCTCCTATATTGACAGATGCATTTCGATGTCTAAATCAAACACAGTTTGTGCTAGCTTCTTGAAACTTGACACAATACAGTAGTTCTACGTTCTATCTCTAAGTTTTGTTTCCTCTTGATGTAGCCTAATGCCGGGACTGTGAATAACACTTATATTGAAAGGGGTTGCCAAACTTCCAAACACTAGAGTCTCCTGATATCTCAACATATATTTTTTCATCCAATCTTCATGATACATTCACGTAATGATCAGTACACCAATCCCACTTGGATGCCCAAGTTTAGTTCTCCTAGATTGAAGCATTCGTTTCCAGGAACAGTTTGAATTTTTAGGTTTCACTCTGTTTTCTCCTATATAGACAGATGCAGTACGAACTCTAAATCAACACGGTTTGTGCTAGCTTCTTGAAACTTGACACAATACAGTAGTTCTACGTTCTATCTCTAAGGTTTGTTTCCTCTTGATGTAGCCTTAAGCAGAGACTATCGTAATGAAAGGCGTTGCTTAGGCTGCCCCAAAAATACCTACCAGTCCTCCCCTGAAATTACCAGCCCAACATATATTTTTCTTCCGAACTTCATGGTACTTTCATAGTAATGAGCAGTACACCAATCAAACTTGGATGCCCAAGTTTCGTTCTCCTAGGTTGAAGCATTCGTTTGCAGTAATAGTTTGAATTTTTAGGCTTCACTCTGTTTTCTCCTATATTGACAGATGCAGTTCGAACTCTAAATCAAAACAGTTTGTGCTAGCTTCTTGAAACTTGACACAATACAGTAGTTCTACGTTCTATCTCTAAGTTTTGTTTCCTCTTGATGTAGCCTAATGCAGGGGACTGCGAATAACACTTATATGGAAGGGGTTGCCAAACTTCCAAACACTAGAGTCAGCCTGAAATCTCAACATATATGTTTTCATCCAATCTTCATGATACATTCACGTAATCATCAGAACACCAATTCCCACTTGGATGCCAAAGTTTCGTTCTCCTATATTGAGGCATTCGTTTCAGGAACAGTTTGATTTTTAGGTTTCACTCTGTTTTCTCCTATATTGACAGATGCTGTTCGAACTCTAAATCAAACACAGTTTGTGCTAGCTTCTTGAAACTTGACACAATACAGTAGTTCTACGTTCTACTCTAAGTTTTGTTTCCTCTTGATGTAGAATAATGCAGGGACTGCGAATAACACTTATATGAAAAGGGGTTGCCAACTTCCAAACACTAGAGTCTCCTGAAAACTCAACATATATTTTTCAACCAATCTTCATGATACATTCACGTAATGATCAGTACACCAATTCCACTTGGATGCCCAAGTTTAGTTCTCCTAGATTGCAGCATTTGTTTCCAGGAACAGTTTGAATTTTTAGGTTTCACTATGTTTTCTCCTATATTGACAGATGCAGTACGAACTCTAAATCAACACAGTTTGTGCTAGCTTCTTGAAACTTGGCACAATACAGTAGTTCTACGTTCTATCTCTAAAATTTGTTTTCTCTTGATGTAGGCTAAGCAGAGACTGGAGAATAACTCATTCAATGAAAGGCGTTGTTAGGCTGAAAAAAACTACAGTCTCCTGAAATCACAACATATATTTTTTCTTCCGACCTTCATGATACTTTCAAGTAATGAGCAGTACACCAATCAAACTTGGATGCCCTAGTTTCGTTCTTCTAGGTTGAAGCTTTCGTTTGCAGTAACAATTTGAATTTTTAGGTTTCACTCTCTTTTCTCCTATATTGACAGATGCGGTTCGAACTCTAAGTCAACACGGTTTGTGCTAGAATCTTGAAACTTGACACAATACAGTAGTTCTACGTTCTATCTCTAAGGTTTGTTTCCTCTTGATGTAGCCTTAAGCAGAGACTGGAGAATAACTCATTCAATGAAAGGCGTTGTTAGGCTGCCAAAAAACTACAGTCTCCTGAAATCACTACATATATTTTTTCTTCTGACCTTCATGATACTTTCAAGTAATGAGCAGTACACCAATCAAACTTGGAGCCCAAGTTTCGTGTCCTAGGTTGAAGCATTCGTTTGCAGTCACAGTTTGAATTTTTAGGTTTCACTCTGTTTTCTACTATATTGACAGATGCATTTCGATCTCTAAATCAAACACAGTTTGTGCTAGCTTCTTGAAACTTGACACAAATACAGTAGTTCTACGTTCTATCTCTAAGTTTTGTTTCCTCTTGATGTAGCCTAATGCAGGACTGCGAATAACACTTATATGGAAAGGGGTTGCCAAACTTCCAAACACTAGAGTCTCCTGAAATCTCAACATATATGTTTTCATCCAATCTTCATGATACATTCACGTATTCATCAGTACACCAATCCCACTTGGATGCCCAAGTTTCGTTCTCCTAGTTTGAAGCATTCGTTTCCAGGAACAGTTTGAATTTTTAGGTATTCACTCTGTTTTCTCCTATATTGACAAATGCAGTTCGAACTCTAAATCAACACTGTTTGTGCTAGCTTTCTTTAAACTTGACACAATACAGTAGTTCTACGTTCTATCTCTAAGGTTTGTTTCCTCTTGATGTAGCCTTAAGCAGAGAATGGCGAATAACTCATTCAATGAAATGCGTTGTTAGGTTGCCAAAAACTACAGTCTCCTGTAATCTCAACATATATTTTTTCTTCCGACCTTCATGATACTTTCATGTAATTGAGCAGTACACCAATCATACTTGGATGCCCTAGTTTCGATCTTCTAGGTTGAAGCATTCGTTTGCAGTAACAGTTTGAATTTTTTAGGTTTCACTCTGTTTTCTCCTATATTGACAGATGCAGTTCGAACTCTAAATCAACACGGTTTGTGCTAGCTTCTTGAAACTTGACACAATACAGTAGTTCTACGTTCTATCTCTAAGGTTTGTTTCGTCTTGATGTAGTCTTAAGCAAAGACTGGTGAATAACTCATTCAATGAAAGGCGTTGTTAGGTTGGCAAAAAATACAGTCTCCTGTAATCTCAACATATATTTTTTCTTCTGACCTTCATGATACTTTCAAGTAATGAGCAGTACACCAATCAAACTTGGATGCCCAAGTTTCGATCTCCTAGGTTGAAGCATTCGTTTGCAGTAACAGTTTGAATTTTTAGGTTTCACTCTGTTTTCTCCTATATTGACAGATGCTGTTCGAACTCTAAATCAAACACAGTTTGTGCTAGCTTCTTGAAACTTGACACAATACAGTAGTTCTACGTTCTATCTCTAAGTTTTGTTTCCCCTTGATGTAGAATAATGCAGGGACTGCGAATAACACTTATATGAAAGGGGTTGCCAAACTTCCAAACACTAGAGTCTCCTGAAAACTCAACATATATTTTTTCAACCAATCTTCATGATACATTCACGTAATGATCAGTACACCAATTCCACTTGGATGCCCAAGTTTAGTTCTCCTAGATTGAAGCATTTGTTTCCAGGAACAGTTTGAATTTTTAGGTTTCACTATGTTTTCTCCTATATTGACAGATGCAGTACGAACTCTAAATCAACACAGTTTGTGCTAGCTTCTTGAAACTTGGCACAATACAGTAGTTCTACGTTCTGGTCTCTAAAATTTTGTTTTCTCTTGATGTAGGCTTAAGCAGAGACTGGAGAATAACTCATTCAATGAAAGGCGTTGTTAGGCTGAAAAAAAACTACAGTCTCCTGAAATCACAACATATATTTTTTCTTCCGACCTTCATGATACTTTCAAGTAATGAGCAGTACACCAATCAAACTTGGATGCCCCTAGTTTCGTTCTTCTAGGTTGAAGCTTTCGTTTGCAGTAACAATTTGAATTTTTAGGTTTCACTCTCTTTTCTCCTATATGACAGATGCGGTTCGAACTCTAAGTCAACACGGTTGTGCTAGAATCTTGAAACTTGACACAATACAGTAGTTCTACGTTCTATCTCTAAGGTTTGTTTCCTCTTGATGTAGCCTTAAGCAGAGACTGGAGAATAAATCATTCAATGAAAGGCGTTGTTAGGCTGCCAAAAAACTACAGTCTCCTGAAATCACTACATATATTTTTTCTTCTGACCTTCATGATACTTTCAAGTAATGAGCAGTACACCAATCAAACTTGGATGCCCAAGTTTCGTTGTCCTAGGTTGAAGCATTCGTTTGCAGTCACAGTTTGAATTTTTAGGTTTCACTCTGTTTTCTACTATATTGACAGATGCATTTCGATCTCTAAATCAAACACAGTTTGTGCTAGCTTCTTGAAACTTGACACAATACAGTAGTTCTACGTTCTATCTCTAAGTTTTGTTTCCTCTTGATGTAGCCTAATGCAGGGACTGCGAATAACACTTATATGGAAAGGGGTTGCCAAACTTCCAAACACTAGAGTCTCCTGAAATCTCAACATATATGTTTCATCCAATCTTCATGATACATTCACGTAATCATCAGTACACCAATCCCACTTGGATGCCCAAGTTTCGTTCTCCTAGTTTGAAGCATTCGTTTCCAGGAACAGTTTGAATTTTTAGGTTTCACTCTGTTTTCTCCTATATTGACAAATGCAGTTCGAACTCTAAATCAACACTGTTTGTGCTAGCTTCTTTAAACTTGACACAATACAGTAGTTCTACGTTCTATCTCTAAGGTTTGTTTCCTCTTGATGTAGCCTTAAGCAGAGAATGGCGAATAACTCATTCAATGAAATGCGTTGTTAGGTTGCCAAAAAACTACAGTCTCCTGTAATCTCAACATATATTTTTTCTTCCGACCTTCATGATACATTCATGTAATGAGCAGTACACCAATCAAACTTGGATGCCCTTGTTTCGATCTTCTAGGTTGAAGCATTCGTTTGCAGTAACAGTTTGAATTTTTAGGTTTCACTCTGTTTTCTCCTATATTGACAGATGCAGTTCGAACTCTAAAATCAACACGGTTTGTGCTAGCTTCTTGAAACTTGACACAATACAGTAGTTCTACGTTCTATCTCTAAGGTTTGTTTCGTCTTGATGTAGTCTTAAGCAAAGACTGGTGAATAACTCATTCAATGAAAGGCGTTGTTAGGTTGGCAAAAAAATACAGTCTCCTGTAATCTCAACATATATTTTTTCTTCTGACCTTCATGATACTTTCAAGTAATGAGCAGTACACCAATCAAGCTTGGATGCCCAAGTTTCGTTGTCCTAGCTTGAAGCATTCGTTTGCAGTCACAGTTTGAATTTTTAGGTTTCACTCTGTTTCTCCTATATTGACAGATGCATTTCGATCTCTAAATCAAACACAGTTTGTGCTAGCTTCTTGAAACTTGACACAACACAGTAGTTCTACGTTCTATCTCCTAAGGTTTGTTTCCTCTTGATGTAGCATTAAGCAGAGACTGGAGAATAACTCATTCAATGAAAGGCGATGTTAGGCTGCCAAAAAACTACAGTCTCCTGAAATCACAACATATATTTTTCTTCCGAACTTCATGATACTTTCAAGTAATGAGCAGTACACCAATCAAACTTGGATGCCCAAGTTTCGTTCTCCTAGGTTGAAGCATTCGTTTGCAGTCACAGTTTGAATTTTTAGGTTTCACTCTGTTTTCTCCTATATTGACAGATGAAGTTCGAACTCTAAATCAAACACAGTTTGTGCTAGCTTCTTGAAACTTGACACAATACAGTAGTTCTACGTTCTATCTCTAAGTTTTGTTTCCTCTTGATGTAGCCTAATGCAGGGACTGCGAATAACACTTATATGGAAAGGGGTTGCCAAACTTCCATACACTAGAGTCTAGTGAAATCTCAACATATATTTTTTCATCCAAACTTCATGATACATTCACGTAATGATCAGTACACCAATCCCACTTGGATGCCCAAGTTTAGTTCTCCTAGATTGAAGCATTCGTTTCCAGGAACAGTTTGAATTTTTAGGTTTCACTCTGTTTTCTCCTATATTGACAAAAGCAGTTCGAACTCTATATCAACACGGTTTGTGCTAGCTTCTTGAAACTTGACACAATACTGTAGTTCTACGTTCTATCTCTAAGGTTTGTTTCCTCTTGATGTAGCCTTAAGCAAAGACTGGCGAATAACTCATTCAATATAATGCGTTGTTAGGTTGCCAAAAAACTACAGTCTCCTGTAATCTCAACATATATTTTTTTCTTCCGACTTCATGATACTTTCAAGTAATGAGCAGTACACCAATCAAACTTGGATGCCCAAGTTTCGTTGTCCTAGGTTGAAGCATTCGTTTGCAGTCACAGTTTGAATTTTTAGGTTTCACTCTGTTTTCTCCTATTTGGCAGATGCAGTTCGAACTCTAAAACAAACACGGTTTCTGCTAGCTTCATGAAACTTGACACAATGCAGTAGTTCTACGTTCTATCTCTAAGGTTTGTTTCCTCTTGATGTAGCTTTAAGCAGAGACTGGAGAATAACTCATTCAATGAAAGGCGTTGTTAGGCTGCCAAAAAACTACAGTCTCCTGAAATCATTACATATATTTTTTCTTCCGACCTTCATGTTACTTTCAAGTATTGAGCAGTACACCAATCAAACTTGGATGCCCAAGTTTCGTTGTCCTAGGTTGAAGCATTCGTTTGCAGTCACAGTTTGAATTTTTAGGTTTCACTCTGTTTTCTCCTATATTGACAGATGCATTTCGATCTCTAAATCAAACACAGTTTGTGCTAGTTTCTTGAAACTTGACACAATACAGTAGTTCTACGTTCTATCTCTAACGTTTGTTTCCTCTTGATGTAGCCTTAAGCAGAGACTGGAGAATAACTCATTCAATGAAATGCGTTGTTAGGTTGCAAAAAACTACAGTCTCCTGTAATCTCAACATATATTTTTTCTTCCGACCTTCATGATACTTTCAAGTAATGAGCAGTACACCAATCAAACTTGGATGCCCTAGTTTCGAGCTTCTAGGTTGAAGCCTTCGTTTGCAGTAACAGTTTGAATTTTTAGGTTTCACTCTGTTTTCTCCTATATTGACAGATGCAGTTCGAACTCTAAATCAACACGGTTTGTGCTAGCTTCTTGAAACTTGACACAATACAGTAGTTCTACGTTCTATCTCTATGGTATGTTTCCTCTTGATGTAGCCTTAAGCAAAGACTGGCGAATAACTCATTCAATGAAATGCGTTGTTAGGTTGCCAAAAAAACTACAGTCTCCTGTAATCTCAACATATATTTTTTTCTTCCTACCTTCATGATACTTTCAAGTAATGAGCAGTACACCAATCAAACTTGGATGCCCTCGTTTCGTTCTTCTAGGTTGAAGCATTCGTTTGCAGAAATAGTTTGAATTTTTAGGTTCACTCTGTTTTCTCCTATATTGACAGATGCAGATCGAACTGTAAATCAACACGGTTTGTGCTAGCTTCTTGTAACTTGACACAATACAGTAGTTCTAGGTTCTATCTCTAGGTTTGTTTCGTCTTGATGTAGTCTTAAGCAAAGACTGGTGAATAACTCATTCAATGAAAGGCGTTGTTAGGTTGGCAAAAAACTACAGTCTCCTGTAATCTCGACATATATTTTTTCTTCTGACCTTCATGATACTTTCAAGTAATGAGCAGTACACCAATCAAACTTGGATGCCCAAGTTTCGTTCTCCTAGTGGTAGCATTCGTTTGCTCTAACAGTTTGAATTTTTTGGTTTCACTCTGTTTTCTCCTATATTGACAGATGCAGTTCGAACTCTAAATCAAACACAGTTTGTCCTAGCTTCTTGAAACTTGACACAATACAGTAGTTCTACGTTCTATCTCTAAGTTTTGTTTCCTCTTGATGTAGCCTAATGCAGGGACAGTGAATAACACTTATATGGAAAGGGGTTGCCAAACATCCAAACACTAGAGTCTCCTGAAATGTCAACATATATTTTTTCATACAATCTTCATGATACATTCACGTAATGATCAGTACACCAATCCCACTTGGATTCCCAAGTTTAGTTCTCCTAGATTGAGGCATTCGTTTCCAGAAACAGTTTGAAATTTTAGGTTTCACTCTGTTTTCTCCTATATTGACAAAAGCAGTTCGAACTCTAAATCAACACGGTTTGTGCTAGCTTCTTGAAACTTGACACAACACAGTAGTTCTACGATCTATCTCTAAGGTTTGTTTCCACTTGATGTAGCCTTAAGCAGAGACTGGAGAATAACTCATTCAATGAAAGGCATTGTTAGGCTGCCATAAAACTACAGTCTCCTGAAATCACTACATATATTTTTTCTTCTGACCTTCATGATACTTTCAAGTAATGAGCAGTACACCAATCAAACTTGGATGCCCAAGTTTCGTTCTCCTAGGTTGAAGCATTCGTTTGCAGTAACAGTTTGAATTTTTAGGTTTCACTCTGTTTTCTCCTATATTGACAGATGCAGTTCGAACTCTAAATCAAACACAGTTTGTGCTAGCTCCTTGAGACTTGACACAATACAGTAGTTCTACGTTACATCTCTAAGTTTTGTTTCCTCTTGATGTAGCCTAATGCAGGGACTGCGAATAACACTTATATGGAAAGGGGTTGCCAAACTTCCAAACACTAGAGTCTCCTGAAATCTCAACATATATGTTTTAATCCAATCTTCATGATACATTCACGTAATCATCAGTACACCAATCCTACTTGGATGCCCAAGTTTCGTTCTCCTACTTTGAAGCATTCGTTTCCAGGAACAGTTTGAATTTTTAGGTTTCACTCTGTTTTCTTATATATTGACAGATGCAGTTCGAACTCTAAATCAACACGGTTTGTGCTAGCTTCTTGAAACTTGACACAATACAGTAGTTCTACCTTCTATCTCTAAGGTTTGTTTCCTCTTGATGTAGCCTTAAGCAGAGACTGGTGAATAACTCATTCAATGAAATGCGTTGTTAGGTTGCCAAAAAACTACAGTCTCCTGTAATCTCAACATATATTTTTTCTTCCGAACTTCATGATACTTTCAAGTAATGACAGTACACCAATCAAACTTGGATGCCCTAGTTTCGTTCTTCTAGGTTGAAGCATTCGTTTGCAGTAATAGTTTGAATTTTTATGTTTCACTCTGTTTTCTCCTATATTGACAGATGCAGTTCGAACTCTAAATCAAACACAGTTTGTGCTAGCTTCTTGAAACTTGACACAATACAGTAGTTCTACATTCTATGTCTAAGTTTTGTTTCCTCTTGATGTAGCCTAATGCAGGGACTGCGAATAACACTTATATGGAAAGGGGTTGCCAAACTTCAAAACACTAGAGTCTCCTGAAATCTCAACATATATGTTTTCATCCAATCTTCATGATGCATTCACGTAATCATCAGAACACCAATCCCACTTGGATGCCAAAGTTTCGTTCTCCTATATTGAGGCATTCGTTTCCAGGAACAGTTTGAATTTTTAGGTTTCACTCTGTTTTCTCCTACATTGACAGATGCAGTACAAACTCTAAATCAACACGGTTTGTGCTAGCTTATTGAAACTTGACACAATACAGTAGTTCTACGTTCTATCTCTAAGGTTTGTTTCCTCTTGATGTAGCCTTAAGCAGAGACTGGAGAATAACTCATTCAATGAAAGGCATTGTTAGGCTGCCAAAAAACTACAGTCTCCTGAAATCACAGCATATATTTTTTTTTTTCCGAACTTCATGATACTTTCAAGTAATGAGCAGTACACCAATCAAACTTGGATGCCCTAGTTTCGTTCTTCTAGGTTGAAGCATTCGTTTGCAGTAACAGTTTAAATTTTTAGGTTTTACTCTGTTTTCTCCTATATTGACAGATGCAGTTCGAACTCTAAATCAACACGGTTTGTGCTAGCTTCTTGAAACTTGACACAATACAGTAGTTCTACGTTCTATCTCTAAGGTTTGTTTCCTCTTGATGTAGCCTTAAGCAGAGACTGGAGAATAACTCATTCAATGAAAGGCGTTGTTAGGCTGCCAAAAAACTACAGTCTCCTGAAATCACAACATATATTTTTTCTTCTGACCTTCATGATACTTTCAAGTAATGAGCAGTACACCAATCAAACTTGGATGCCCAAGTTTCGTTCTCCTAGGTTGAAGCATTCGTTTGCAGTAACAGTTTGAATTTTTAGGTTTAACTCTGTTTTCTCCTATATTGACAGATGCTGTTCGAACTCTAAATCAACACAGTTTGTGCTAGCTTCTTGAAACTTGACACAATACAGTAGTTCTACGTTCTATCTCTACGTTTTGTTTCCTCTTGATGTAGAATAATGCAGGGACTGCGAATAACACTTATATGAAAAGGGGTTGCCAAACTTCCAAACACTAGAGTCTCTTGAAAACTCAACATATATTTTTTCAACCAATCTTCATGATACATTCACGTAATGATCAGTACACCAATTCCACTTGGATGCCCAAGTTTATTTCTCCTAGATTGAAGCATTTGTTTCCAGGAACAGTTTGAATTTTTAGGTTTCACTATGTTTTCTCCTATATTGACAGATGCAGTACGAACTCTAAATCAACACAGTTTGTGCTAGCTTCTTGAAACTTGACACAATACAGTAGTTCTACGTTCTATCTCTATAATTTGTTTTCTCTTGATGTAGGCTTAAGCAGAGACTGGAGAATAACTCATTCAATGAAAGGCGTTGTTAGGCTGAAAAAAACTACAGTCTCCTGAAATCACAACATATATTTTTTCTTCCGACCTTCATGATACTTTCAAGTAATGAGCAGTACAATAAATCAAACTTGGATGCCCTAGTTTCGTTCTTCTAGGTTGAAGCTTTCGTTTGCAGTAACAATTTGAATTTTTAGGTTTCACTCTCTTTTCTCCTATATTGACAGATGCGGTTCGAACTCTAAGTCAACACGGTTTGTGCTAGAATCTTGAAACTTGACACAATACAGTAGTTCTACGTTCTGTCTCTAAGGTTTGATCCTCTTGATGTAGCCTTAAGCAGAGACTGGAGAATAACTCATTCAATGAAAGGCGTTGTTAGGCTGCCAAAAAACTACAGTCTCCTGAAATCACTACATATATTTTTTCTTCTGACCTTCATGATACTTTCAAGTAATGAGCAGTACACCAATCAAACTTGGATGCCCAAGTTTCGTTGTCCTAGGTTGAAGCATTCGTTTGCAGTCACAGTTTGAATTTTTAGGTTTCACTCTGTTTTCTCCTATATTGACAGATGCATTTTGATCTCTAAATCAAACACAGTTTGTGCTAGCTTCTTGAAACTTGACACAATACAGTAGTTCTACGTTCTATCTCTAAGTTTTGTTTCCTCTTGATGTAGCCTAATGCAGGGACTGCGAATAACACTTATATGGAAAGGGGTTGCCAAACTTCCAAACACTAGAGTCTCCTGAAATCTCAACATATATGTTTTCATCCAATCTTCATGATACATTCACGTAATCATCAGTACACCAATCCCACTTGGATGCCCAAGTTTCGTTCTCCTAGTTTGAAGCATTCGTTTCCAGGAACAGTTTGAATTTTTAGGTTTCACTCTCTTTTCTCCTATATTGACAGATGCAGTTCGAACTCTAAATCAACACGGTTTGTGCTAGCTTCTTTAAACTTGACACAATACAGTAGTTCTACGTTCTATCTCTAAGGTTTGTTTCCTCTTGCTGTAGCCTTAAGCAGAGAATGGCGAATAACTCATTCAATGAAATGCGTTGTTAGGTTGCCAAAAAACTACAGTCTCCTGTAATCTCAACATATATTTTTTCTTCCGACCTTCATGATACTTTCATGTAATGAGCAGTACACCAATCAAACTTGGATGCCCTAGTTTCGATCTTCTAGGTTGAAGCATTCGTTTGCAGTAACAGGTTGAATTTTTAGGTTTCACTCTGTTTTCTCCTATATTGACAGATGCAGTTCGAACTCTAAATCAACACGGTTTGTGCTAGCTTCTTGAAACTTGACACAATACAGTAGTTCTACGTTCTATCTCTATGGTATGTTTCCTCTTGATGTAGCCTTAAGCAAAGACTGGCGAATAACTCATTCAATGAAATGCGTTGTTAGGTTGCCAAAAAACTACAGTCTCCTGTAATCTCAACATATATTTTTTCTTCTGACCTTCATGATACTTTCAAGTAATGAGCAGTACACCAATCAAGCTTGGATGCCCAAGTTTCGTTGTCCTAGGTTGAAGCATTCGTTTGCAGTCACAGTTTGAATTTTTAGGTTTCACTCTGTTTTCTCCTATATTGACAGATGCATTTCGATCTCTAAATCAAACACAGTTTGTGCTAGTTTCTTGAAACTTGACACAATACAGTAGTTCTACGTTCTATCTCTAACGTTTGTTTCCTCTTGATGTAGCCTTAAGTAGAGACTGGAGAATAACTCATTCAATGAAATGCGTTGTTAGGTTGCCAAAAAACTACAGTCTCCTGTAATCTCAACATATATTTTTTCTTCCGACCTTCATGATACTTTCAAGTAATGAGCAGTACACCAATCAAACTTGGATGCCCTAGTTTCGATCTTCTAGGTTGAAGCCTTCGTTTGCAGTAACAGTTTGAATTTTTAGGTTTCACTCTGTTTTCTCCTATATTGACAGATGCAGTTCGAACTCTAAATCAACACGGTTTGTGCTAGCTTCTTGAAACTTGACACAATACAGTAGTTCTACGTTCTATCTCTATGGTATGTTTCCTCTTGATGTAGCCTTAAGCAAAGACTGGCGAATAACTCATTCAATGAAATGCGTTGTTAGGTTGCCAAAAAACTACAGTCTCCTGTAATCTCAACATATATTTTTTTCTTCCTACCTTCATGATACTTTCAAGTTATGAGCAGTACACCAATCAAACTTGGATGCCCTCGTTTCGTTCTTCTAGGTTGAAGCATTCGTTTGCAGTAATAGTTTGAATTTTTAGGTTTCACTCTGTTTTCTCCTATATTGACAGATGCAGTTCGAACTCTAAATCAACACGGTTTGTGCTAGCTTCTTGAAACTTGACACAATACAGTAGTTCTAGGTTCTATCTCTAGGTTTGTTTCGTCTTGATGTAGTCTTAAGCAAAGACTGGTGAATAACTCATTCAATGAAAGGCGTTGTTAGGTTGGCAAAAAACTACAGTCTCCTGTAATCTCGACATATATTTTTTCTTCTGACCTTCATGATACTTTCAAGTAATGAGCAGTACACCAATCAAACTTGGATGCCCAAGTTTTGTTCTCCTAGGTTTAAGCATTCGTTTGCAGTCACAGTTTGTGTTTTTAGGTTTCACTCTGTTTTCTCCTATATTGACAGATGCAGTTCGAACTCTAAATCAAACACGGTTTCTGCTAGCTTCTTGAAACTTGACACAATACAGTAGTTCTACGTTCTATCTCTAAGGTTTTTTCGTCTTGATGTAGCCTTAAGCAGAGACTGGAGAATAACTCATTCAATGAAAGGCATTGTTAGGCTGCCAAAAAACTACAGTCTCCTGAAATCACAACATATATTTTTTCTTCCGACCTTCATGATACGTTCAAGTAATGAGCAGTACACCAATCAAACTTGGATGCCCAAGTTTCGTTCTCCTAGGTTGAAGCATTCGTTTGCAGTCACAGTTTGAATTTTTAGGTTTCACTCTGTTTTCTCCTATATTGACAGTTGAAGTTCGAACTCTAAATCAAACACAGTTTGTGCTAGCTTCTTGAAACTTGACACAATACAGTAGTTCTACGTTCTATCTCTAAGTTTTGTTTCCTCTTGATGTAGCCTAATGCAGGGACTGCGAATAACACTTATATGGAAAGGGGTTGCCAAACTTCCATACACTAGAGTATCCTGAAATCTCAACATATATTTTTTCATCCAACCTTCATGATACATTCACGTAATGATCAGTACACCAATCCCACTTGGATGCCCAAGTTTAGTTCTCCTAGATTGAAGCATTCGTTTCCAGGACAGTTTGAATTTTTAGGTTTCACTCTGTTTTCTCCTATATTGACAAAAGCAGTTCGAACTCTAAATCAACACCGGTTTGTGCTAGCTTCTTGAACTTGACACAATACTGTAGTTCTACGTTCTCTCTCTAAGGTTTGTTTCCTCTTGATGTAGCTTTAAGCAGAGACTGGAGAATAACTCATTCAATGAAAGGCGTTGTTAGGCTGCCAAAAAACTACAGTCTCCTGAAATCACTACATATATTTTTTCTTCCGACCTTCATGTTACTTTCAAGTATTGAGCAGTACACCAATCAAACTTGGATGCCCAAGTTTCGTTGTCCTAGGTTGAAGCATTCGTTTGCAGTCACAGTTTGAATTTTTAGGTTTCACTCTGTTTTCTCCTATATTGACAGATGCATTTCGATCTCTAAATCAAACACAGTTTGTGCTAGTTTCTTGAAACTTGACACAATACAGTAGTTCTACGTTCTATCTCTAACGTTTGTTTCCTCTTGATGTAGCCTTAAGTAGAGACTGGAGAATAACTCATTCAATGAAATGCGTTGTTAGGTTGCCAAAAAACTACAGTCTCCTGTATCTCAACATATATTTTTTCTTCCGACCTTCATGATACTTTCAAGTAATGAGCAGTACACCAATCAAACTTGGATGCCCTAGTTTCGATCTTCTAGGTTGAAGCCTTCGTTTGCAGTAACAGTTTGAATTTTTAGGTTTCACTCTGTTTTCTCCTATATTGACAGATGCAGTTCGAACTCTAAATCAACACGGTTTGTGCTAGCTTCTTGAAACTTGACACAATACAGTAGTTCTACGTTCTTCTCTATGGTATGTTTCCTCTATGTAGCCTTAAGCAAAGACTGGCGAATAACTCATTCAATGAAATGCGTTGTTAGGTTGCCAAAAAACTACAGTCTCCTGTAATCTCAACATATATTTTTTCTTCCTACCTTCATGATACTTTCAAGTAATGAGCAGTACACCAATCAAACTTGGATGCCCTCGTTTCGTTCTTCTAGGTTGAAGCATTCGTTTGCAGTAATAGTTTGAATTTTTAGGTTTCACTCTCTTTTCTCCTATATTGACAGATGCGGTTCGAACTCTAAGTCAACACGGTTTGTGCTAGAATCTTGAAACTTGACACAATACAGTAGTTCTACGTTCTATCTCTAAGGTTTGATCCTCTTGATGTAGCCTTAAGCAGAGACTGGAGAATAACTCATTCAATGAAAGGCGTTGTTAGGCTGCCAAAAAACTACAGTCTCCTGAAATCACTACATATATTTTTTCTTCTGACCTTCATGATACTTTCAAGTAATGAGCAGTACACCAATCAAACTTGGATGCCCAAGTTTCGTTGTCCTAGGTTGAAGCATTCGTTTGCAGTCACAGTTTGAATTTTTAGGTTTCACTCTGTTTTCTCCTATATTGACAGATGCATTTTGATCTCTAAATCAAACACAGTTTGTGCTAGCTTCTTGAAACTTGACACAATACAGTAGTTCTACGTTCTATCTCTAAGTTTTGTTTCCTCTTGATGTAGCCTAATGCAGGGACTGCGAATAACACTTATATGGAAAGGGGTTGCCAAACTTCCAAACACTAGAGTCTCCTGAAATCTCAACATATATGTTTTCATCCAATTTTCATGATACATTCACGTAATCATCAGTACACCAATCCCACTTGGATGCCCAAGTTTCGTTCTCCTAGTTTGAAGCATTCGTTTCCAGGAACAGTTTGAATTTTTAGGTTTCACTCTCTTTTCTCCTATATTGACAGATGCAGTTCGAACTCTAAATCAACACGGTTTGTGCTAGCTTCTTTAAACTTGACACAATACAGTAGTTCTACGTTCTATCTCTAAGGTTTGTTTCCTCTTGCTGTAGCCTTAAGCAGAGAATGGCGAATAACTCATTTCAATGAAATGCGTTGTTAGGTTGCCAAAAAACTACAGTCTCCTGTAATCTCAACATATATTTTTTCTTCCGACCTTCATGATACTTTCATGTAATGAGCAGTACACCAATCAAACTTGGATGCCCTAGTTTCGATCTTCTAGGTTGAAGCATTCGTTTGCAGTAACAGGTTGAATTTTTAGGTTTCACTCTGTTTTCTCCTATATTGACAGATGCAGTTCGAACTCTAAATCAACACGGTTTGTGCTAGCTTCTTGAAACATGACACAATACAGTAGTTCTACGTTCTATCTCTAAGGGATGTTTCCCTCTTGATGTAGCCTTAAGCAAAGACTGGCGAATAACTCATTCAATGAAATGCGTTGTTAGGTTGGCAAAAAAAATACAGTCTCCTGTAATCTCAACATATATTTTTTCTTCTGGACCTTCATGATACTTTCAAGTA
>NW_027515090.1:0-95088 GCF_048772815.1 Callospermophilus lateralis | reverse complement strand
CTTTCATCCTGCCCAATTTATGATTAGACTGCAGATTGCCTTATGGATGGGAAACACCTGCTAATTTTAAGTTGCTGTTTTCTTCCTGAATTCTGGCGACTCTCCAGAATAGGCTCGTGGTTTGTGTCCAAGATATGTGGCACGTCCAAGCTCTGTGATATGGCCATGTACTGGAGAGCTGAAGGAAATGGGGAGCATCTCAGAAAACTCAGATATCAGTGTGACCAGGAAAGTCTCAGTGGAAAATCCCTGCTTTGGGCCTTTTGCTTACCTATTGTTCTTTTGCCATGAATATCAGGAAGGTCTTTGCCTCAGGTCACCCCTTTGTGAAAACTGAAGAAACAGTTTTCAAATGGAAATGAATGGGCATCACCTGTGTCTCTTTGTTTAATTGCTTTAGAAAGGGATGTGTCTGAATCAGCCTCTTGGCCCTGTGTCAGGCTCTGGCTTAGATTCCCAACACCTGAGGTATCTAAAGAAAGATCCCATGTGTGCATTCAAAATCAAAATGGCAAAAATTGCAGTCATTGTGGATGAAGTCACTCGCCTTCCTCTATAAGGTTCCTGACCTCCATCAAGTGAGAGTAGGGATTCTTTGGGACACATGAATTCTTCAAAGCCTTGCAGAGGCTATCCCATAGGTGCTTGGGTTTTCTCATGACTCCAGTTCACATAAAGAATCTAAACCCCAGAGTCAGAAGGTCTCAAATGTTAGAAATGGAAAAGTATTAATGGTAGGCCTATTTGATTATTCCTGGTTCACAGGAAGGGTGTCCAGGCCACCCTGACTTTATGCAAATGAGGGGTAAGGGAGCTTATTTTTGGACACTGTTCGGCTGTGCCCCTAATGGAAACCTCCAGCCAACGGTTTTGATGAGTGTCTATATGGAAGAAGATGAGGGCCCTGTGGGAGTGTTTAGGATTCAATTGTATTCATTTGTGTGGTGGTTGGAAGAGATGACTGGCTCCACCTGGGCTTGAACTCTGGTGTGATTCCCCTTGGAGACTGAGTTCTGGAATTGACCTTAGAGAAGTATTGCCATGAATTGTGTTGGGATTTAGGAGGCCACACATGAGAGTCGCCCTTGTAAACTGAGATCTATGCCCAGGTTGGCTTTCAACAGATCACTGGGAATCTCAGCCAGGATATCACATGATTTTATTCTGAAAGACTTTGAAGCCATAGTTGAGAGTCAAAACACACATGGACCTCACATTGCAGACCTCAAAAGGCCTGGTTTGATGTGACCTTTTCACCACTCTTTGGGAAGCCTTGCCTGTGAGAGTCTCCTGAGCTTTCGTTGAAATGAGCTTCCTTACCATTTAACGTTTCCTGAATAATTGAAACCCACAGTGCCTCCAACATTATCCTTGAAAATTGTCTAGAAAAATACCATGAAATTTTGAAATTCCCATGACCAGGTGGCACTGCAGAACCTTTGGATGTCCTTTTGATGATCATGAGCATGCCAGACAGTGCCTTGATTGACTGGGTTTCATGAAAATGGTGTAGAACAGAGATGCCAGTAAGTTGGAGCCTGCTGAGTAGTGGTCCTAGAACAGTGCTGCGCAGGTGTGTGATAAAACATGTGGTGGGGCAATGTGGATCTACCATTGGCTTCCAAATGGCTTGTTACTGACATGGTTCAGCCAGCAGACCCGTCTGTGAAAAGGCATCTTGTTATATGGAGAGGTTTCAGGGCAATGTTCAAAATCAGGTTGCTATGGTCAAGGGGTCAAGCTATGTGGGATAGAAGCCTGGTTGGTGCATTCTCCTGAAGACCCTGACCCACCACTCATGACAGAACTTCCTCCAGCACTGTGACCCAGTTGAACTCCTTGCATTTCATGAAGCAAATACTAAACTCCCAGTGCAGCAGCAAGAAACACCACAAAAATTGGAGGATGACCAAATGGCTTCACACTCCACACGTGGAGACACTTAGACCCCAGGATCCACAGGTTACCTACAAAGAGAGAATTCAGCACTGCTGCCTCATTTTAATTGAAAAATAAGAAACCATGTCCTCCAGGTCACATAGATGCAGACGCAGCTTTGATGGTCTCACTACAAAGGAAGGTAAACTCCTGACAAAAACATATATTTCAAGTTCCCAACCTCAGAGGCAGTTTCTCAAGAAGTTTTAGGCCAGCAGAGCTCCATGTTTGTGGAGTGTTTACCCTGTCCCTTACTTTTGGAAACTCCTCTACCACCTCCAAGGTTTCAAAACACGAAGCATATTCCTTTCCAGATATGTATTCACTGATTTTCTTACTGTTCTTCTCTAATGTTGTTTTAGTTGGGGTGAAGGTACTGTCAAGGCATTACCCTTGATGAGAGTGGGAACATTTTTGTGTAGCACATATTTACATACACATTGGATTCATTTTCCAATTTTCCATTCGAAATACTGAATCCCTGACACTAACCCCTACCCTACTACACTCTGACTACTAATACTAATAAGATGGAGAAAAATAACCCAAACAGAATAAAAATACAAGCATTTCAGTGGAGGCATGGTGTACAGTTGGACTTGCCTTTTGCATTATATAGGGTAGGAGTTATATATATAGTCAATTTTTTGTTGAAATAGTTCTCCAAGTTTTTTTATTGTTAAACAATATGTGAATTCCTCTCTCCCTTTCTCTGTAGCATATTCACCACTTGTATTTTTATATGCACACATAGAATCCTACCAGGGACCTCACGTACATTCTTGTGAGGTGGCTGACTTGGGAGATACAAATTGTAATGGATCACTCCTCCTAAACGATGTTGGAACTGAAAATTCAAATTATGGGTGAGCTTTCTACTTGAACAATATTATTCATAAATCCATGTTCACTAAAATAAATATTTTTGAATCTGTCAATGATATATATTTCATGTTGAATTTCAATTGGCACATATATTGCTATTTTTAATGTCTCTGTGTGTGTGTGTGTGTGTGTGTGTGTGTGTATATATATATATATATATATATATATATATATATATATATATATAGTTATATGCACTCTCCAGATTTTTCAAAATGTTGAATATGTGTCTTATTTTACACTCACCAAATTCATTCATATTCATATATGTGTATTTATAATCAACTTTTCACAAGATTATTCTTAGAAATATTCATTCACCTGAAATACATATTTGTTTCCTAGTACTAAAAAGCAACTTCAGTGGATGGTGCATACAAATCCTAATATGTTTACAGTAACTGACCCAGTTTAACATCAATGCAAGTAGATTCCAATTGGATATGATGTGTATTTTGACGTTCATTTTTATTCAACACTGGTAGATTACAATTTCTTCAATTTATGCACATCATAGGATATATATTTCATCCACAAGTAAGGAAATTTATAGGCATTTGTTTCACTATCAATCACTTCCTTCTTCAGAACACATGTATTCCTCCATGTTTCTTGACTGGTCTTTTCATGAGAATAGGAACGGACAAGGCAAGGCAAGGCACCTAAGATAGCACTGAAGACACAGAACAATCCTATTTAGTTGCAAATGGATTTAGAGGGCATTGCTTCTGTTGTAATCAATTAATCCCCTGAAACCCAAGTTTAGAATGTTTCAGAATTTTGTGCCCAACATTTAAGGGAGGGGCTCAGAAGTTCACAGTCTGCAGAAGTTCACAAAAAGCAGTTTTAGTTTCTTTTTTTTCTCTGTTCTGGGAAAGTTAATATTTTAAGAACACCTGGGAGGGGGAGAGCTTTTTTCTTCTCATTTTTTTCTCCTTGCCAGCTGTTACCATGGAGCTCAGTTGGTAACTTCTTTATCTTAGAAATGCAGCCATCTCTGTGAAGCCCCAGCTCAAAGCCAGAGGCCTTGTTCACATATTGCCAGCATTTTGACTGACTCATTCCAAACACAATATTTTCGAATACCATAATGACTTTTGTAGCAAAACTAACATATCTTCATGAAAAACCATAACCCTAATATTAATATTAGATGTATAACTGGTTGGAATGAATGATTGTATATCAATATAAGATTTCTTATATATTTTCAGATATCAATTCAATCCATTATTTAATGTGGACCCAGTTATATTATTTATTCATTGTATGCTCTATTCATGCATTATCTCTATATTCATAGAAACAGGGTACACCTCTTTGTACCCCTAATACCCATTTATATGTCTTCAAAATATTGCTCCCAGTAATGATGGAAGAAATAATCATGTCACCTGATCTACATATACATTTTATCACAGTAATATTCTGGACACAAATGCAAAGGTCACACTTATGATTGTACCAAAGCCTAAAAGGAAAGAGAGCATGGATTACAAAAACATCCATGTCAAGGTTGCCTAATGCTCTCAAATGGCAATTCTATTGGTGAATACATATTTGTTTCTTCCTAAGATTATATATTCTAACTCAACCCTATTGAAAATGTCTAACCCTATCACTCTCTTTATACTTTGCCTGATTTTGTAATGTCTTTATTGATATCTGCTATCCTACATATTTTCTATAGTTCATTACTTTGACTGTTCACATGTGCTGACATTTACATTCACTCTCTAACAGAAACCCTATTGCTAAAGAACTTTTGTTCCAAATCCTATACCCACTCTTCTTCCTAAACCTACCGAATATCTTCTTAATCCTACCGACTATCCCTTTTTGACTGGATTTTCTCTTCTACATTCTATCATCCAAGCAATGTTCATGCGAGCATCGGAGGAAGAGGCCACGAAGAGACTGTCTCATGCAACAGCAAATGGTTTATTGGGGGTCCAGCATGCTGGGGCTCAGAGCTCACATGAATAGAGCACAGAGCCCTGAGAACAGCTTTAGCAGATCTTGTATACTTTCCTTGGAGAGGGCAGGGACGGAAGTTTATTGATGGGTCAGGGCGAGTGGGTGGTTTGCGTGTAACCGGGTGAGGGAATACATTCTGAAATTTGGCAGTTGGGGACAGCACATTCAGGGAACAAGATTAGCAAACAGTTCTCAATATTACAGCAGTGTTTTGTTAAGCATATAGAAGAACAGGAAGTTACAAGTACCTATTTTATTAACATTTCATTCCCCAATTGTTCTTCTGGCTACTTTTAATCATAAAAGTGATCATTGGGGGGTGTCACATTCTATGTCTGCAAGTGGGGTATTACCATAAGTTTAACTTGACCAATTTGAGCTTGGAGAAATGAAACTACACAGTTGTACGAAAGGGATTTAATGGAATTTTAGTGGGATCCTCTTCATCAGGGATATCCCAATAGGATATACCTATAGCCAGCTGACAAATGTCTGGGTGAAGAGATGGCCACCAGGTCCCTAAGGGGGCTGTATGTGAGATAGACCATACTTCTTGTCTAGTAAGATTTGTGATCAGCCATTGCTGCTGAACGAGCTGATGAGTGTTAGGTCTACTGGTGGCCAAGGGTAGAGTCTATAGCCTTATCCACATAGCGAATATGCAATTTTAAAGGGTTACGAGTCTTTTCCAGTTTCCAGCCAGAGTCTGGACAGGGTGCAGGCTTGCGATGGGAGGCATGGATCCAGGAAGTGATTCCATCTACTTTTACAGCTGTAGGTGTTATAAGTAGCACCTGGTATCGTCTTTTCCTGCAGCTTTACAGGGATGACACCTGATGTCATCTGATGTAGATGAAGTCTTTTACTTGATTTTGGTGTGGAGTCCCCTTGTCCCCAGGTTGGAAGGCAGTGGCCAGCTGTTTCCACAGGTATCGCTGAGTTCTTTCAAGAGCTTTAAGTTTGTCAAGCATGGGGGTGTGGAAGGGATCGTTAGGTCTTAGAGTGGGGTTAGGTCCCATACTGGAGGAGGGGCACCATAGAGAATGTTATAGGGGGTGAGGTTACACAAAGAAACAGAGTGAGTATTTCTTGCAAGAAACAGTGCGTAAGGCAGGAGCATAGTCTAATCTTTTATGCCGGTCTCTAAGCTTAATTTCGTTAAGGTCTCTTTGTTGGTTCTATTTATTTTTTTACCTGTACTGAGATCTGGTGTCTATAAGCACAATGAAACTTCCAATTAATCCCCATGGTCCTGGCTAACCCCTTACTTACCTGGCTCATGCACGCCATTCAATTATCAGACCCTATTACCTTAGGCAGGCCGTGTCTTGGAAAAATATCTTTCAGGATAGTCTTGAGCATATTTGCGCCGTTTTTTTTTTTTTTGTGTGTGTGTGTATGTGTGTGTGTTTGTGTTGGAAAGGCTTCAATCCATCCTGAAAATGTATCTACAAAGACTAGGAGATATTTAAGTCCATACCTGGCTTGCTTAATTTCAGTAAAGTCCACTTCCCAGAATTGTCCTGGTCTGATTTCTCGTAGGTGCTTTCCTGCAGGAAGCTTGGAAGGGTAACCATTAACCCATTTACAGACCCAACAGGCTATTGTCATCCGTTCAGATATTTCCTTTCGCTGTGAGTAGGTTAGTCAAAAACTGTTCTTCATCCTTCAAAAAAAAGTATTAACTGTAGGCCTATTTGATCACTCCTTTGAACCAAGGTGAGTGAGTTGATGTACATTTTTAACGTAGTGTAGGGCTTTCTGTAATTGCAGGCTGGGCTCAGTGAAGTTGAGGGGTTCAGTGTCAGTATTCTTAGATGTTATCAAAAGCTTGCTGGTGCTCACGGGTCCATTGAAATTGGGCATCCCCATTTAACAGGAGGAATAAAAGAGCAGCTAAGAACACTAACCCAGGTATCCATAACCTGCAAAAGCCAGCAGTCCCAAGAAACTCTCTGTGTTGTCTCCTGTTAGATGGGGGTGGTATTTGCACAACAGTTTGTTTTCTGGGCTCAGTGAGCCGTCATTTATCGCACCTAAGGGAATAGCCCAATTTGCTGGCAAATTTGGGCCTTTTTGGCCGAAGCTCTATACCCAATTTGAGAAAGCTCGGATAATCGTGCTTGGGTCACAGACTCACAGTTTTCCTTTGTGTTGGCTGCCATTATTAGGACATAAACATATTGAAGCAGGGTGACTTCGGGGTGTGTAGTTCTGAAGTTGTTGAGATCTCTGTGGAGGGCTTCATCAAAGAGAGTGGGGGAGTTTTTGAATCCCTGTGGGAGTCTAGTCCAAGTTAGTTGACCATACGTTCCAGTTTCTGGGTCTACCCACTCGAAAGCAAACAGCAACTGACTATCTTTATGCAGAGGCAAGCAAAAGAAAGCACCTTTTAATACAGAACAGTATACTATTTTCACTCAGCAACAGCAAAGGGTTGATTGGGGATCCAGCATTTTGGGGCTCAGAGCTCACTTGAATAGAGCAGAGAGCCCTGAGAACAACTTTAACAGAGCTTATGTACTTTCCTTGGAGTGGGAAGGGAGGGAAATTTATGGATGGTTCAGGGCGAGTGGGCAGTTTGCATGCAACCGGGTGAGGGAGTACATTCTGTAGTTTGGCAGATGGGGACAGCACATTCTGGGAACAAAATTAGCAAACAGTTTTCAAGATTTCAACAGTGTTTTGTTAAGCATACCGAAAAACAGGAAGTGACAAGTACCTATTTTATTAACCTTTCATTCCCCTATACTCACTCTTTTTTGTAAACCTACTGAAAATCTTCCTAATCCTACCGACTATTCCTTTTTGACTGGATGTTCTCTTGGACATTAAATCATCCAAGGAACAAGGTCCTATGCCATTGTATATTGATTTAACTGAGACATCTGTGCAGAACATAATTCAAAGCTAAGTATCCCACTAAAGGGCCCAATGCCCTTCTGGGCTTCAAATCGTACCTAGATTTCTGGTTTCATACTTATATTTCACCTATATATTCTTGTGAATATTGCAGTTTCCCAATACCATTATTTATCCAGAAGAATGATTCCTAAGCCAAATAGAATATGTTATTAATTCTAACCATAAATGTTCCCTCAATCTAACTTTACAGAAGAGCAGGGACAGAGTTGGTCTTACAATACAGGAATGTAGTGGATCTTCCACCTCGTGAGAGCCTCAAAGGTTGATGCAGAAATGATCTCTTGAGAAGATGTAGGCAGCTATGAAGGACCCAAGAGAGCAAAAGTCATCTTCCATGGCTAACATCCTGGTCAGGATTAAGGGATGTGTCTTAATCAGCCTCTCTCCCCTTGATATAAAGAAGATGGACTAAACAAACCCTGTGTGGAGAGCTTCTCCTGGGTGACTATGGTTTATATACCATTCTAACTTGTGAAAGTGTCACAGGAAGTAGGGGCAGCCTCCATCTCATGGGACACTTGGAAGCAACTGTTAAGACAAAGTGGTTGCCAAGGCAGTGACCTCATTCAGTTCCTGAAGGAATAGACCTACCTCACTTCTTTGGTGATGATAATCTCTGAATTTGGGATCCAGGAAGCCAGGAATACAGAGCCTGTCCCACTACCAGTCCCAGTGGGCTCACTTGTTTGGATTTCCAAGGACAGAGTCTGTCTTTCTTGGTACCTACTGATGTGATGATGGCCAAATGCGAGAAGAGCTCTGAAGACGGGCCTTCCCTTGGAAAGTAGGTAGCGGTCAGTACAGGCTCCTGATAACTACACAGAGATGGACAAGGAGACCTGATCTGAGAAAAACAGGTTATTTCGGGGGAACATAGTATGGCCCACTAGTCAGAGAACACTCTGGATAGTCACAGACTTACTTGCGGAAAGGAGGTCCCTTTTTGAGTGTGGGTGTGAGTTGTGGTTTTGTCTCAAGTTCTGAGAATAGGTAGGAAAGGCGGTTTGTTTGCTTTGTAGTGGACTGTTTCTAATAAGTCCTTTAACAAGGCGAGTGTTTCTGTGTCTGTGTATCCCACTGTGTCCGTGGTTGTAGACATTAGAAAAGAGAATTCATCAATGGATGTGTCCTGTCTAGTAGAATGCTTCCCAGCATTCATCCTGCCCATTTTAGGAATTAACTGCAGGTAGCCTTATCGATGGTCAACACCTACTATCTTCCTAAGCTCCTGTTTTCTTCCTGAATTCTGGCCACTCTCCAGAATAGGCTCATGGATTTGTGTCCAAGATATGTACCACCTCCAAGCTCTGTGACATGGCAAGGTACTGGATAGCTGAAGGGAATGGTAAGCATCTCAAAAAACTCAGATATCAGTGTGACCAGTAAAGTCTCAGTGGAAAAACCCTGCTTTGGGCCTTTTGCTAACTTATTGTTCTGTTGCCCTGAATGTCAGGAAGGTCTTTGCCTCAGGCCACCCCTTTGTGAATTGTGAAGAAAACAGGTTTCAAATGGAAATGAATGGGCATCACCTGTGACTCTTTGCTTAATTGCTTTGGAAAGATACGTGTCTGAATCAGCCTCATGGCCCTGTGTGAGGCTGTGGCTTAGATTTTCAGTGACTGATGGATCTATAGAAAGACCCCAAGTGTGCATCCAAAACCAAAATGGCAAAAATATCAGTCATTGTGGATGAAGTCTTTCGCCTTCCTCTGTTAGGTTCCTGACCTCCATCAAGTGAGAATAGGGATCCTTTGGGTCAAATGAGTTCATCCAAGCCCTGCAGAGGTGCTTTGGTTTCCTCATGACTCCAAATCACATAAGAAATATATTCCTGACAGTCAGTAGGCCTCAAATTGGAGAAGCAGAGCAGTATTAACGGCAGACCTATGCGATCAACCCTGGTTCACAGAAAGGGTGTCCAGGCCACCCTGAGGTTAGGCAAATGAGTGGCAAAGGATCTTATTTTGGTCACTCCTTTGGGCTGCGCCATTCATGGAAACCTCCAGTTAGAGGTTATGATGAATGTATATATGTAAAAAGATGAGTGCCATGTGGGAGTGTTTTGGTTTTAATTGTGGTCATTTGTGTGGCGGTTGGAAGAGTTGACTGGGTCTACCTGGACTTGAACACTGGTGTGATTCCCCTCAGAGACTGAGTTCTGTTAATGACCTCAGATAAATAATTGCTTTGGAAAGGGATGTGTCTTAATCAGCCTCTTGGCACTGTGTGAGGCTTTGGCTTACATTATCAGCAACAGATGGATCTAAATAAAGATCCCATGCGTGCATACAAAACCAAAATGGCCAAAAGAGCAGTCATTGTGGATGAAGTCTCTTGCTTTCTTTTGTAAGGTTCTGAAAGAATAAAAGAAATTGAAATTGAAACGTAAAGAATCAGGTTTTGTAAAGTTTACAAGCTGCAATCAGAACCTGAAATTCCAGTGGCAGTTAAGACAATTCCCGGATGTTCCCATTAGATGTGTGTTGAAATCTTCCCTGACCACCTAGTTATTTAATAACCCCTTCCCAGAAATCGTGCAGATCAGCACGTATACTTCTCAGAGTTTCAACCAATCAGTTTAAATGTATACCACTTCTCAGGGCTGACCAATCACTCCCTGTCCTACCTGTTCTCGCCAATGAATGTGCTAATCATGTTTTAGAGTTGTTATTTGATTTTGCCGTGATACATGATGATTTGCTAAAGGAGGCTATGATGTATGTATATTCCCTGCCCTCTCTAAAGAATGTATATAAACTCTGCCCAAGTTGTTCTCGGGGCTCTTTGTTCTTTGCTCCTCTGAAGTTATCTCTGAGCCCCAGCATGCTGGACTCCCAATAAACCCTTTGCTGTTGCATGAGAAAGTCTCTTGGTGGTCTTTTCCTCCGACGTTCGCCCCACCTTTTCATCTGGAGGCCCCAGGTGGGATATCCAGCAGCCGTGGACAAAAGACACCAACGAACTCTTCTCAGGGTAAGTAAGGTGCCTCTTTCTGGTTTCGGGTTTCAGGTTAAGGCTTGGCTAAGTGGCTGTAGGTGAAGAGCTTTAGCTCTCTCCGACGGTGGCTGACAGACGTGTCACAGAACCACTGGCCAGGTCCCTGGGGGACACTCCAGAGAACTCGGGAACTCGAGGAATAGTAGTTTCCTCAACTCGGTTATATTTTGCTTCAGGATTCAGTTTGCCAGCCCATCAGGTTTTGCCAGCTACTCAGTTTTGTTCATTGTCCGGAACTCATGTTGAGTTTACTGTCTGTCTTTATTGTCTAACCCACCAGGTTTTGCAGTTACTCAGTTCTAATCTTTGTCTTGGACTCATGTTAAACGTTTACTGTTTGTCTTTGTCTGTGTCGTGTTTGTGTCTTCACTGTCCGTGTTTGAGTAACTCCCATTATGGGACAAAGCACTTCCACGCCTCTGTCCCTTACCCTCGATCATTGGAGTGATGTCCGCTCAAGGGCCCAGAATTTTTCTTTTTCTGTAAAATGCCATACCTGGAAGACTTTCTGTGCTTCAGAATGGCCCATCCTCAGAGTCGGATGGCCCCCAGAAGGATCCTCCACTTCCCTCTAATGCGAAAAGTCAGAGATATTGTCTTTCAGCTGGGGCCACGTGGCGACCCACCTCAACAGCCATATACCCCTTCCCCCAGAATCCTATCATTCAAACATTCCGCTCCTCCCCCTCTTCCCTCCATTCTCCCTGAGTCACAAGACTGGACACTCCTCCCCCTATTTATCTTCTACCCTCCTTCCCCCAACACCCAAAATGTTCCTGATGATCCTCCCACAGCTGACTCAGCCTCTCCGCCACTAGTGGCAATTGGGCCAGACCCAAGCCCTTCAGGGGACTTCCCCACAGCCTTAGCAGCCCCTCCTCCCCTGGAGGAAGCTGGGCCACCTAAAGGAACCCACCGGCGACAGATAATAAAAAACTCAGAAGCCCCTGTGATGCTCTCTCTTCGTATCTACGGGCCCATGAACTGACGCAACTAAGACCCCAACACCTTTGAAGGTAGGTAGCATCTGTCTACTTATCGCCGGGCTCTAATAGCGGGTCTCCGAGCAGCCGCCAGAGGGCCGACTAATTTGTCCAAGGTAAGAGAGATTATCCAAGGGCCTAATGAGTCTCCCTCTATGTTTCTGGAGAGAATTATGGAAGCACATAGGAAATATACTCTTTTTGATCCTCAGGCATGCGACCAAAAGGCATCTGTTGCAATGGCCTCAATCGAGCAGACTGCCCTAGATATTAAGAGAAAGTTACAATTTCTAGATGGATTACAAGGTATGACCTTAAGAGATTTAGTCAGAGAAGCTGAGAAAGTATATTATAAGAGAGAAACTGAGGAGAGGGAACAGAGGAGAGAGAAGGAAAGGGAACAAAAGGAGGATGAAAGGAGCAAAAGGCAGAGTAAAGCATTGGCTAAGGTTTTGTTCACAGCAGCAAATAGGCCAGAAGTTAAAAAGCAGGGAGACAGGAAGGGATACGTGGGCCCACGCCAAAGGCTGACCCTGGCCTCAGATCAATGTGCCTATTGTAAAGAAAAAGGACACTGGGCCAAAGAGTGCCCCCAAAAGAAGCAGCCACGCCAGTCTACCGTGCTGACTTTAGAAGAGGACTAGGAATGTTGGGGCTTGGATCACCTCCCCGAACTCAGGGTAACATTTGAAGTGGAGAGGACTCCTGTGAACTTTGAAGTGGATACAGGAGCAGTATACTCAGCTCTTAAACCCCACTGGGCCCCCTATAAAATAAATGGTCCCTATTGCAAGGGGCTAATGGCAGTAGATATCGCGTTAGACAACTAAGAGGAATATGGACCTAGGAAAGGAAAAATTCCACCACTCTTTCCTAGTAATGCCAGAATGCTCAGCCCCATTGATGGGCAGGGATCTGCTTACCAAACTCTGGGCTAGAATAACCTTTAACCCTGATGGTCCCCAAGTGGAGTTTCTAAAGCCTTAAGTAAAATCTCCCATAGTCACGGCTTTGACTATGTCCGTAGAAGATGAACGTCAACACTTCGCGCCCCCTAGGACTAATCAAACAGGCAAACTACCACAGAAATGGATGAAAGATTATCCTAATGCCTGGGCAGGAACTGCTGGGTTAGGTCTAGCCATAAAACAACCTCCAACAGTAGTAGAATTAAAAGCTTCTGCCTCTCCAATCAGTGTTAAACAATATCCTCTAAGCAAAGAAGCTAAGGATGGGATAAGGTCCCATATTCAGAAATACCTCGCTCTTGGGGTTCTAAGGCCCTGTCAATCAGCCTGGAATACCCCCATGCTACCAGTAAGAAAGCCAGGAACTGGGGACTACCGTCCTGTTCAAGACCTAAGAGATCAACAACAGAGTGCAGGACATTCACCCCACAGTACCCAATCCATATAATTTGCTTAGCACTCTGAATCCAGAGCGGGAATGGTAGACTCTGCTGGACTTAAAAGATGCTTACTTCTGCTTGCCCCTACATAAGGGCAGTAAGTTGCTGTTTGCTTTCGAGTGGATAGACCCAGAACCTGGAACATCTGGCCAACTAACCTGGACTAGACTCCCACAGGGGTTCAAAAACTCCCCCACTCTCTTTGATGAAGCCCTTCACAGGGACCTCAATGACTTCAGAACTGCACACCCAGAAGTCATCCTACTCCAATATGTGCATGATATGCTACTGGCAGCCGACACCAAGGAGAACTATGAGTCTGGGACCCAAGCACTATTATCCGAGCTTGCTCGGCTTGGATATAGGGCTTCTGCCAAAAGGCCCACATTTGTCAGCAAGAAGTAATCTTCCTGGATTATTCCCTTAGGGGTGGCAAACGATGGCTCACTGAGCACAGAAAATAAACCATTGTGCAGATACTGCCCCCATCTAATAAGAGACAACTCAGAGAGTTTCTTGGAAGTGCCGGCTTTTGCAGGTTATGGATTCCTGGGTTCGCATCTCTGGCTGCCCCTTTATACCCACTGATAAAGGGGGAAGCCCACTTCCAATGGATCCCTGAGCACCAACAAGCTTTTGATAATGTCAAGAAAAGGCACTGCTATCTGCTCCGGCCTTAGCACTCCCAGATGTAGAAAAACCCTTGACTCTCTACATCAAGGAAAAGAAAGGAATTGCACGGGGAGTGCCCACTCAGACTTTGGGACCTTGGAAAAGGCCGGTAGCATTCTTGTAACAAAAACTGGACCCAGTGGCTAGCGGATGGCGCCATTGCTTAAGAGTTATTGCAGCGGCAGCCCTTCTAATAAAAGATGCTCATAAATGAACGTTGGGACAGAAGCTAACCATTATAGCTCCCCATGCTCTGCAGAGCATCATCTGTCAGCCTCTAGAGAGGTGGCTATCAAACTCCAGAATTAAACACTTGCTTGACAAAGACAGAATAACGCTGGGACCACCTGCTCCATTCAACCCGGGTACACTGCTGCCAGAAAAACCATCAGGACCCTTCGCTCATGATTGTCAACACATACTGGCAGAGGAAATCAGTATACGACGAGATTTAAAGGATAAGCCACTGCCTCGCCCTGAAGTCGTATGGTTTATGAAGAGCAGCAGCTTCCTCCAAGATGGTAAGTGGAGGGCTGGAGCAGCAGTAGTTAGAAAAACTAATGTCATCTGGTCCTCTGGTCTCCCAGAAGGGACATCAGTCCAAAAAGCAGAACTTATTGCCCTTACGAAAGCATTGGAACTAGCAACAGGCAAAAGGGCCATCATATACACTGATAGCCGCTATGCATTTGCCACTGCTCATGTGCACAGGGCTATTTACCAACAAAGGGGTCTATTAACCTCTTCCGGGAAAGAAATAAAGAATAAAGATGAGATCCTCCATCTTCTCTCAGCAGTGCAGGGCCCTAAGGAACTAGCTATAGGGCACTGTCCAGGGCACCAGAAGGGAACCGACCCTTTGGCGGTTGGAAACAGAAGGGCAGATGAGGAAGCTTAATTGGCAGCCCTAAATGGAGTGACTCTGTTAACTTTTTCCACACCGGGGGGAACAAAAATCAGGAGACTTGGCCGCACCGGAACATTCAGGTAACTTATCATTTGAGGAGACAGATACAGAACTCTGGGACCCTACAGAGCCAAGTTTACAATTTCAAAAAGCCCACCTTTATGTCAAAGACATACCCCAGCTCATCCACTTAGGCTCAAAAAAGTTATAGGCACTCTTAAAGGACCGAAGAAAGGACTTATATTGACTGACTCAGAGAGGAAAGAAATAGCTGAGCAGGTGACTAGAGCTTGTCAAGTCTGCCAATTATTTAATACTTACCCATCCATGCTTCCTGCAGGGAAACACTTACGAGGAACCAGACGAGGACAATTCTGGGAAGTGGACTTTACTGAAATTAAGCCAGCAAGTTATGGACTTAAATATCTCCTAGTCTTTGTAGATACTTTTTAAGGATGGGTCGAAGCCTTCCCCATGAAGAAAGAAACGGCTCAGATGGTGGTCGAAAAGTTCCTAGAAGACATTTTCCAAGGTTCCGGCTGCCTAAGGTAATAGGGTGCCATAACGGGCCGGCATTCATGGCCCAGGTATATCAGAGATTCGCCAGGACCCTGGGGATTAATTGGAAGTTACATTGTGCTTATAGACCCCAGAGCTCAGGACTGGTTGAAAAGATGAATAGAAACATCAAAGAGACCTTAACCAAATTAAGCTTGGAGACCAGATTATAAAATTGGAATATGCTCCTACCTTATGCACTGTTTCGTGCAAGAAATACCCCCTCTGCCTTTTTGTGTAATCTCACCCCTTATGAAATTGTCTATGGTGCCCCTCCTCCAGTAAGGGAACTAACCCTAACTCTGAGACTTAATGATTCCTTTCACACCCCCTTGCTTGACAGACTTAAGGCCCTTGAACAAACCCAGCACCCAGTGATACCTGTGGAAACAGTTGGCCACTGCTTATCAGCCTGGAGACGAGGGAACCCCACATCGATATCAAGTGGGAGACTTCGTCTACATGAGACGGCATCAGGTGTCATCCCTGGAACCCTGCTGGAAAGGACCATACCAGGTGCTGCTTATAACACCTACAGTGGTGAAAGTGGATGGGATCACTTCCTGGATCCATGCCTCCCATCTCAAGCCTGCGCACTGTTCAGACTCCGGGTGGAAACTGGAACAGACTGGTAACCCTCTCAAGTTGCATGTCTGTTGTGTAGGTAGGGCTGCAGATTCTTCCCCTGACCACCAGCAGTCCTAATCCCCATCAGCCTGTTCAGCAACAATGGCAAGTTATAAATCCTACTGGGCAAGTAGTGTGGTCTATTTCACATACAGCCCCCTTATGGACTTGGTGGCCATCTCTCCACCCGGACATTTGTCAGCTTGCCATAGGCCTCTCTGACCGGGATCTCCCTGACATAGAGGACTCCACACAGATCCCACTCAAACCCAAACCAGGGCAACGTAGACGACCTTACCCCATGAATTATGGATGTCATTTTTCCCAGCTCAGGTGTAAACTCTAGCCAGTATTGATTTTTATGTGTGCCCAGCTGATTTCCGAAGTCGCAAACAGGCCCAAACCTGTGGAGGACCCAGTGACTTTTATTGTAGATCTTGGGGTTGTGAACACACGGGAGCTGCATGGTGGAACCCAAACTCCCCAGACAATACGATTCAGGTAGGACCAAATGACACCTGGATTGATCCCAAGAAATGTGCCGCTAGCCAAGTGGTGTCAAAAACTCGCTGTGGAAAGAATAGTCTATGTTACCCCCTCAATATAACTTTCACTTCCAAAGAAAGGGGGTACCTCAGAACAACATGGCCTATGGGAAGTACTTGGGGAATGTGATTCTATATTTATGGCCCTGGTAATGACTTTGGGCTCTGGTTCATCATCCGGCTAAAAAAAGGAAGAAAATCCCACAGCAATAGGGCCCAGTTTCCTCAAGCCAGGAATTAAGCCTCCTAAACCTCCCATGCCTAGATGTACCAGAACCCCTCTACCATCTCATACTTCCCGGTTTCCGTCTTTGCCTACTTCCCCAGTCCAGAGTACAGCTGACTCCTCCCCCTGGGAACTAATTAAAGGGACCTTTATGGTACTGAACTCCACACAGTCAGAACTCCTTGCATTTCAGCTCAGGTATTGGACAGCTCTGTAAATTATTGTGTAATGGTGCAGATACTCCCCAGGGTGCTCTATCATGATGCAGAATCATTTCAACGCCTACTAGGGGGAAAAAGAACCCAATTTCGCCGGGAGCCAGTGTCCCTTACTCTAGCCATCCTATTAGGGATAGGAGCTGCTGCAGGAGTGGGTACAGGAACAGCTGCGATGATCCGTGGGTCACAACAAATGGCCCAATTAGAAACAGCAATAGATCAAGACTTGAAGACGTTAGAGACCTCCATCACAGTTTTGTAGGAATCCTTAACCTCTCTCTCTGAATTTGTTTTACAGAACAGGTGAGGATTAGACCTCCTCTTCATGAGGGAGGGGGGCCTCTGTGCTGCACTGAGAGAAGAATGTTGTTTTTATGCTGACCATACTAGAGTTGTAAAAGAATCCATGAGTAAATTGAGAAAATGCCTTGAAGAGCGCCAGAGAGAAAGGGAGATAAAACAAGGGTGGTTTGAATCATGGTTTACCCAGTCCCCCTGGATAACTACACTCCTATCAGACTTAGCTGGACCCCTTATCATACTTATGGTGTTGCTAACTTTTGGGACCTTGTTTGCTTAACCGCATAGTTTCCTTTCTCCAGGCTCAGAGTGGGCAGGAAAACTCATGGTAATCAGACAGAAATATGCTCCACTGGCAGCAATAGAATGTGAGACCCCACAATAATTATGATTCATTACTTTTAAGATTAAAAGTAGTCAGAAAAAGGAGTGGGGAATGAAAGAATAAAATAAATTGAAACTGAAATGTAAAGAACCAGGTTTTGTAAAGTTTACAAGCTGCACTCAGCACCTGAAATTCCTGTGGCAGTTAAGACAATTCCCGGAACTGCCAATTAGCTGTTTGTTAAAATCTTCCCTGACCACCTAGTTACTAAACAACCCCTTCCCAGAAACTGTGCATCTCAGCCTGAATACATCTCAGGGCTTCAACCAATCAATTTAAATGTATACCCCTTCTCAGGGATGACCAATCACCCGCTTCCCGACCTGTTTCCGCCAATGAATGTGCTAATCATGTTTTAGAGTTGTTATGTGATTTTCCCGTGATACATGATGATTTGCTAAAGGAGACTAGGAGGTATGTAAAGTCGCTGCCCTCTAAAGAATGTATATGAACTTTGCTCAAGTTGTTCTCGGGGCTCTTTTTCTTTGCTCCTCTGAAGTGATCTATGAGCCCCAGCATGCTGGACCCGCTATAAACCCTTTGCTGTGGCATGAGACAGTCTCTTGGTGGTTTTTTCCTCTGACATTAGACAGACCTTTTCACCTATGAAGGACCTGGGAGAGCAAAAGTCAACTCCATGTCAATTTCCATGTCAAACAACCTGGTCAGAATGAAGGGATGTGTCTAAATCAGCCTCTCTCTTCTTAATGTAGATTAAATGGACCAAACAAGGCCTGTGTGGAGAGCTGTTCCTTGGTCACTATGCTTGATATACCATTCTAACTTGTGAAAGTGTCACAGAAAGTAGGGGCAGCCTCCATCTCATGGGATCCTTGGAAGCAACTGTTAGGACAAAGTGGTTCCCAATGCTGTGACCTCATTCAGTTCCTGAAGGAAGTGACCTACCACAATTCCTTGGTGATGGAACTCTCTGATCTTGGGATCCAGGAAGACAGGCACCCAGCGCAAGTCCCAGTCCCAGTCCCAGTGTTCTCAATTGTTTGGATTCACCAAGTACAGAGTCAGTCTTTCTTGGTACCTACTTATGTGATGATGGCCAAATGCCAGGAGAGCTCTGAAGAGGGACCTTTTCTGAGAAAGCAGGTAGTGGCTCAACCATGGTTCCTGACAACTTCAAAGAATTGGCAAAGAAGACCAGATCTGAGACAGGACAGGCCATTTCGGGGGAACATAGTATGGCCCACCAGTCAGAGGACATACTTGAGGGAAGGAGGTGCTGTTGTGGGTATCGGTGTGAGTTTGTGGTTTTGTCTCATGTTCTGAGAATAGTTAGGAAAGGCGGTTTGTTTGTTTGGACTGGAATGTTTCTAGAAAGTCCTTTGACAATGCGAGTGTTTCTATGCCTGTGTATCCCACTGTATCCGTGGTTGTAAACATTTGAAATGCGAATGCATTAATGGTTGTGTCCTGTCTACTAAAAAGCTTCCCAGCATTCATCCTGCCCAATTTAAGATTGGAGGGCGGCTTGCCTTATGGATGGGCAACACCTACAATCTTCCTAAGTTCCACTTTTCTTCCTGAATACTGGCCACTCTCCAGAATAGCCTCATGGTTTTGTTTTCAAGATATGTACCACCTCCAGTCTCTGTGACAGGGCCATGAACTGGATAGCTGAAGGGAATGGGAGCATATCAGAAAACTCACATATCAGTGTGACCAGTAAAGTCTCAGTGGAGAAACACTGCTTTGGGTTTTTTCTTACCTATTTTTCTGTTGTTCTGAAGTTAAGAAGGTCTTTGCCTCAGGCCACCCCTTTGTGAAACCTCAAGAAAACAGTTTTCAAATGGAAATGAATCGGCATCACCTGTGGCTCCTTGCTTAATTGCTTTGGAAAAGGATGTGGCTGAATCAGCCTCTTGGCCCTGTGTGAGGCAGTGGCTTAGATTCTCAGCACCTGATGGATCTAAAGAAAATTTCCAAGTTTGCATCTAAAACCAAAATGGTCAAAAGAGCAGTCATTGTAGATGAAGTCTCTCGCCTTCCTCTGTAAGCTTCCTGACATCCATCAAGTGAGAATAGGGATCATTTGGGTCAAATCAGTTCTTTAAAGCCCTGTAGAGGCTAGCCAATAGGTGCTTGGGTTTTCTCATGACACAAATTCACATAAAGAATCTATACCAGACAGTCAGTAGGCCTCAAATTGGAGAAGCGGACCAGTAATAAAGGAGGCCTACTTGATCACTCTTGGTTTAGAGGAAGCGTGTCCATGACACCCTGACTTTAGGCAAATGAGGGGCAAGGGAGCTTATTTTGGACAGTGTCTTGGGCTGTGCCCCTCATGGAAACCTCCAGCCAGAATTTATGATGAGTGTCTATGTTGAAGAAAATGAGTGCCATATGTAAGTGTTTTTGTTTTAATTGTGGTCATTTGTGTGGTGGTTGGAAGAGATGCCTGGGTCCACCTGGGCTTGAAGTCTGGTGTGATTCCCGTTGGAGACTGAGTTCTGGAACTGACCTCAGAGAAGCATTGCCATAAATTGTGTTGGGATTTTAGGAGGCCACACATGAGAGTCGCCCTTGGAAATTGAGATTTAAGCCCAGGGTGAATTTCCACAGAGCACTGTCAATTTCAGCCAGGATATCACATGATTTTATTCTGAAAGACTTGGCAGCCATAGTTGAGAGTCAAAACACACATGGACCTCACATTGGAGACCTCAATGGGCCTGGCTTCATGTGTCCTTTTGGCCACTCTTTGAGAAGCCTTGCCTCTGAGAGTTCTCCAGAGCATTCCTTGAAATGTGCTTCCTCAGAATTTAATCGTTTCTGAATGATTTTAAACCCACAGTTTCTCCAAATTCCTCCTTGAAAAATGGCTAAATTAATTCCATGAAATTTTTGAAATTCCCATGACCAGTTAGCACTGGAAAATCTTTGGATGTCCTGTTTATGATCATCAGTACACCAGAGAGTTCCTTGATTGACTGGGTTTCATAAAAATGGTGTAGAACAGAGATGCCAGTATGTTGGAGCCTGCTGAGTAGTGGGCCCAGAGCTGTGGTGTGCAGGTGTGTGATAGAACATCTGTGGTAGGGCCATGTGGATCTGCCATGGACTTCCAAATGTCTTGTGGCTGACATGGTGCAGACTGGAATCACTTATATGTCTGAAACCTCTCCATAAAAGGCATCTTGTTATATGTAGATGTTTCAGGGCAATGTTCAGAATCAGGTTGCTATGGTCAAGGGGGCAAGCCATGTGGGATAGAAGCCTGGTTGGTGCATTCTCCTGCAGACCCTGACCCACCACACGTGACAGGACTCCCTCCAACACTGTGTTCCAGTTGAACTCCTTGTATTTCGTGAAGCAACTACCAAACTCCCAGTGCAGCAGCATGAAACACCATGAAAAGTGGAGGATGACCAAATGGCTTCACAGTCCACATGCAGAGACACTTAGCTTTCAGTGGCCACAGTTTACCTAAAAAGAGAGAAGTCAGCACTGCTGCCTCATGTTCTTTGGAAAATAAGAAACAATGTACTCCATGTCACATAGATTCAGACCCAACTTTGATGGTCTCATTAGAATGGAAGATAAAGCTGCTGACAACAACATATATGTCAAGTGCCCATCCTCAAAGGCAGTTTCTCAAGATGTCTTTAGGCCTGCAGAGTTCCATGTTGGTGGAGTGTTTACCTTTTACACTGGGACGCAATAAAAGACCACTGACTTCAATTAAAATCAAATTAAAGCAAGCTTATTATTTCCATCACCCCAGCTGCCTCTCACTCCTAAAACGGCGGGAACAAGACAGCAACCCCACCTTTCCTACAGTCCAGCTTTATAGCCCACAAAGTTACACAAAAGTGGGATTACAGATAATTGAACTCTGACAAGCATCACACTAATGGTAGTTTACATTTTTTTTTTGCTGGTCCCAACATCAGAATTTATGAGAACCATTAGAGCCTCAGAGAGGGTCGTTGTCTGGCCAGGGAAGGCCAATATTTATGAGGTGTTAACAAAGTTTCAGAGAGGACTGTTATATGGTCAGAGAGCCAGGCATGGGTGAGTTCAAGGCACAGGAAGGCATTCCAAGCAGGTTCAGAATTTGCTGTAATTTATAGTTAAGCCAAAATTATCTTTTAATGCTTGTGGCATGATGTCTCTCAATTTTAATTAAAGATCAGGTTGGGTCTATCATTTCCCCCTTTTCTAATGTTTCCCTTTCAAATCTTTGATAGGGTAGGGGAAGAGCACTGAGGGAATTTTAATCCCTCAGGTCACAGTCTCCCTATTTTTGAACTCACCCAAAACTGGACTCCCTGATTTCACCTGACTTAATTAATTAATTATATTGATAGTCTATTTATTTTGGGCTCCATTGTTGTAAGAAGAGAGGCGTCACTCATTTTAGCTTCTTCTGAGCTGAGAGAGGGTGAAGTGAGGGGGCACGGCCTGAGGGACATAAGTTGCCTTTTAGAAGTCAGTTCGGTTTGAAGTCTGGTTGAGGAAGAACAGGTTGTTAAGTCATCTGGGGATGGGTTCTTCTATGAGAGAAACAAAAAACATGAGTACTGAATAAATGTTGCAGCAGCTGGAACATGTCACTGTATAAAAGTTCCCTCACCAGTCTTTAATATCCCCAGTTATCAGGACTGTCAACTTAATATTTAACTTTTAGTGTCACAGTTTTCCCTCCCCATAAGATACAGTTTAATTATTTAATGTCATCTGATCTTGCAAAATCCTTTTCCTAGTATGAACTCTGTGTCTAATAGAGAAACCTTTAATTCTGTTACTCAGGGATGGATAATCGTACTAGCAACCACCAAGCCTACCTGTGTAGGTTAGGAATATCTGTAGGCCTTAAACTAATAACTACTGCCTCTGGCAGCTCCTCTTGATAGTCTCCTTTTATTCTTATCAGGCATTCTTGTCTGAGAATCCTTTGTAGCCTCCAGTCTTACTCATTTTGGGAGGCTAACATAAACTGTATATCTTAAAATATTATTATTACTCTTATTATTTCAAATGCCCAGGAATGGCTGTATTTTGGTTTTCACTGTCTTTGCTTAGTGTTTAAGATGAAGCATTAAAACTGACTTTTGTTTCTATCTATTGTTAACAATCATCTGAGCTTTTATGGGAGTCATTCCTCGGGAAACTTGAGAGCAGCTTCTCAGTTCTGCTAGTGCCATTTGCACTAGGTGGGTCCAGGTCTTGCTTGACCTTGTGTCTTCCCTCAGAAGCATCAGGGATGTCTCCCTTCTCTGATGACTGTCTTCTTCATAGAAAATACACTGATTGGCTTTCTGTTCTCCAGTAGTCTCATTAATCTCCCTGATTAGGAGGTTATGTGGCTCAGAGTTGCAATGCTTTTTAGAGAAGTGCCCTGATCCCTGGATACAGACTGACTCAGAGGGCAAGAACCAAATATTGGTTTTTTTGTCCCTTTTCATTTAACTTTAATTTTAAATCCTAATCTTAAACATTCAGCAAATAAATTTTAACAGTCTTATATTAAGAGTACTGGGCTTTAATGTCTATTATTTAAAATTATTTATCTTTTTATTAATTTGGATCTGTATTATTTTGTCTGTCTTGTAGGTGATGACTTATTATCTTAAATTAACCCATGTTGTGTTCTTAAAGCAACACTTCTGTAAAACAATAACAGGGAATCTTTAGATCATTTATAAGGAAATTACAAAATAAAATTAACAAGAGTAAATATACTTAGTTAGTGTTATAGCTACCTGAATTTTTTGGCTGAGTTATACATTTTATCCCCTGTATGAGATTCTAGTAATCTTGAGAGAAAAAAAAAACAAACTTTTGAACATAACTTTAAATGAAATAACATATGATCTACTGCTTTCGTAGTCATTCTCACATGTAGTAAGATGGGACACAGAGCTGTATCTCAGGTAAGGCAGGGCTCTTTATAAATCGTAAGTGTTTTAGATTTAAGCTAATCTTTGTTTTTTAAATATCATTTTACAAAGTTTACATAAATTGTTTGAGGTCAAATGAACATTAGCTAAAACCATATGATATAACATTTGAAACATGAATTAAAGAAAGGCTGAAAGTTTTTAACCTTTACATAGATTATGCTCTCATTAACTTAAAAATACATTTAAATTGTTCCCCAATGTAAAAAGTAACATAAAAGTTTACATAACTTATTGATAACAGGTAAATAAATCCCCAGTATATATATATATATATTTTACCATGCAACTTCAGAACACCAGCTTGATATAATGCTCTTTTAAAGTTTCTACCTTACAGGCTTTTACACCTGGAAGATATGAGCACATTAATAGCATCGCAATTACATTGATATTTCTACATTAACCAAGTTTAGCTTTTAAAGAAATGGCAGTACAGTGCTCTAAAATAACAGTTCTTATTTAATCAGTTGTTTAATTTTTATGGTTGCTTGCTCTAGAAAAATAAAACCGAAAAAACACAATGTTATGGGTAAACTTATGTTTTAAGAAATTTTTGTCTCTTCAACAATTGACTGAATTTTACAATCTTATACAGACTTTAGAACGAACATATACAGATCTTAGTAAATCAATCAGATATCTAACAAAAGTACTCATGAATGAGTAATCCCATATCAAATTTACATTACTTATTTATCAAAATATTAGACAAATGTATTGAACAGTGTAAACCATTTTATTTGTTGAAGAAAAAGTCCTAGAACCAAGGCATATTAGACCTTTTTTGACATTAATATTTTATTAGATTTTTGAACACCTAGAAAAACTTGTAAGCTTAAATTTAAAGACATTTATTTTTATCTGTTTTTCCAATTTAAATAGAACCTTTTAAACCATGTATATTAAAGATCTTTGGATCCACTTTTTAAAATTTGTTTTTATGAGTGCTCCTTTTTAATGTGCACACCTTATATATGTTAATTTGTGTATCATATATATGATATACGGATAAATGTATATATAGACATACAACACATACCAATGTTTGCATACATAATAATAGTAAAGACCTTGTAGCTTTTTTCAGGTGAAATCTCCATTGCAATGTTTCAAAAACTCCACTGTTGGTGAAAGAGTACTTATCAGAAAAACATTAACCTAGGTCTGTAAGATCAAAATCATGAGCTCAAAAAAATAAGGAAAAAAATAAGAGTCCTAGAAAAAATGACTGGCCAGTAATTAGTAAATACCATACAATTTACCATTACCCTGCCCCCTAGGCCTCAGATAAGTCTCCTACTGAATTTGTAGGTTACTTTCATTTGCGTTTCAACATAAGTCCTGGCTGAGGACTGGAAGGAGCAGGGAAAAACTGCTATTCTGAGTAGACACCTCGGGCCTAAGGCATTTTAACCATAATTTTCAGGTTTCCATGTTGAAAATTATGATACAAGTTTAAGACACAATTCACAAAAATTTATCTTTACATCTTGTTTTGTCAACAGATACCATACTATGATTTACTATCCTTGTCCAAATTAATGCACTGGTACACACTGTGATATTTTCCCAGTCAACCCAATTCAAAATTGGTGAAAAATAAGACTGAATGTTTGTGAAGTTACTTGCCAACTTGGAAGTAGAGTTCTTTAGTTTTCCATCCTAAGTATTTAAGTTCTCTGGCATGATTTATCTGAAATCATAAACTAAACAATTACCTAAACCCGACTTTTAACTGCAAGATTGTGCAATGCTTCAAAAACCCATTCAGATACCAGATTGTTACAATAAAACATCATCATTTAGACACACATTCAGCTAAGATCATTCCCAAGAAACAATTTATAAAATCAACACATTATTGCACAAGTCTTAAAGGGCCAGAAACAAAGAAACAAGACAGACAGAAAGGAGCTCCAGACTATGGCTGACAGACAGAAGCCTTTAAAACAGAGCAGATAAGAGAACAATCTCCTACACCAGTGGCACCATAGATATCCCCACAATGGGACCAGATGTTTTCACAGAGAAGCAACCTGAAATGTAATATCAAGGGTCTCCATGGTGACTTTAGTGCCTTTAGTGTCCCCTTTTACTTTTTCTTTTTTTTAAGAAGACAGAGGTGGCATAATTCTTACAGTGCAGGCAAGGAAGGAGGGTATTCCCTGAAGCAACAGGGCTTTGGGAGGTGCTCAGAGTCCCTCAGTTCCACTTTTTACTTACAGGATTAGTTCCTCTGGTTTGGTTCCACCCCAAGTATGCTCCATCTCCTAACATTTCAGTAGTCAGCTCTTAAAAGTTCCAGGGTCGGGGGGCGTATCAAAATTTGTAACTTAAATTTCTGTTCCTGACCTTGAAGCCAATTAATACCAATTTAATAATGAGGACAGGGTTTGAGAAAAATAAAAATGGACGTTTACTGTTTTGGTAACAAAGGAGAGACACAGGGGACTCTGTCAATTGTGGTGACTCTCTTGATGTGGAGGGACAAGAGGTTTTAAAGGAGTTTCACTTGTTAACCTGAGAGATACTCAGTTCTTAGGTTGCCAGCAGTCATTGCCCTCTGCAGTGGGTGTGCTCCAGGCAGCCAGGTAGGGGATTCTCTCATCCTGCTTAACAAAGGGGGGTAAAGTTCATCACAGTTCCTTAAAACACAGTCCAAAATGGTGTCAGGCTTACTTGCTTTATTACCCATGTTCACGTCCAATATCCTTAAGTTTTTACCACAGAAATCACACAACAAAACGCACAAAAACAAACAAACAAACAAAAATACAGAACACAGAACAAAACACAAAGAAACAGAAACCAGGTGCCGAAACAGAAAAACAGAGGAGCAATGCAACGTTTTGCTAAAGCTCCGGGGTAGTAGCTCCTGCATGCCCGTCGGCACCTTTCTACCCTTTCAGAGGAATTTCTTACAGAACAGAACAGAGGACAGAATGATTCTTGTTACTGTCCCAGGCAGTAGTATATGTGAGCCTCCCCAGGCCACCTCTCAGTCATCACAAGAGTTTTCTCTTAACCAGATATCAGATGTTATAAATGTGCCACTTAACTATAGAGGCCTCCTCCACCAGAAGCTCGCTAATAGTTTTAGTGCGATGGTTCACTGCAGTGCTCCCCCCGGAATGAAGGCTCACTCCAAGGCCTTGGAACTTGGCTCTACAGCCCGGAGCCTTGGAGGAAAAGCCAGCTTCAGAATTTCCAGCAGTCTGGTCTTGTGATCTTGTCAGATCATCTCGCTGGGGAAATCCAAAATGTTAGAACAGGACGCAAGAAAAGACCACTGACTCCAATTAAAATCAAATTAAGGCAAGCTTATTATTTCAACCGACCTGGCTGCCTCTCCCTCTCAAAATGGCGGGAACAAGACAGCATCCTCACATTTCCTACAACCCAGCTTTATAACCCAGAAAGTTACACAAAAGGGGGGTTACAGAAAACAGAAGTTTGACAAGCATCACACTAATTGTAGTTTACATTTTTTTTGCTGGCCCCAGCATCAGAAATTATGAGGACCATTAGAGCCTCAGAGAGGGTCGTTGTCTGGCCAGAAGAAGGCCAAAATTTATGAGGTGTCACCAAAGTTTCAGAGAGGGCTGGGATCTGGTCAGAAAGCCAGGAATGGGTGAGTTCAAGGCATGGGCAGGCATTGCAAGCAGGTTCAGAATTTGCAGTAATATGTAGTAAAGAAAAATTATCTTTTTATGGCTTTGTGGCAAGATGGCTCCTAATTTTAATGAAAGATCAGGTTGGGTGATCAACCCTGTCCCTTACTATTGGAAAATCCTCTACCACCTCCAAGGTTGTGAACTCCTGAGCATTTTCCATTCCGGACATGTATTTACAGAATTTCTAACTCTTCTCCTCTAATTGTGTCTTACTTGGGGCAAAGGTAATGTAAAGGCATTGTTCTGGATGAGAGTGGGAAGATAATTGTATACCACATATTTGCATACACATTGGATTCATTTTTGAATTTTTCATTCAAAATACTAAATCCCTCACAATAACCCATACCCTACTAGACTCTAACTACTAATACTAATATGATGGAGAAAAATAACCCAAAGAGAATTGAAATACAAGAGTTCAGTGGAGGCATAGTGTATATTGGACTTGCCCTTTGCAAGATAAAGGGTAGGTGTTTTAAATCTAGTCATTTTTTTTTGAAATAGTTCTCCTTGTGTTTTTAAATTTAACAAATATGTGAATTCCTGTCTCCCTTTCTCTGTAGCCTTTTCAGCACATGTATTTTTATATGCACATATAGACTCCAATCTGATATCACACGTATATTTTTGTGAGGTGCCTGACTTGGCAGATACAAATTGTGACAAGAGATCACTCCTCCATAACTCTGTTGGAACTGAAAATTCAAACTAAGGGAACCTTCCTAGTTGAACAACATTATACATAAATCCATGTTCAGTAAAATGAATGTTTTTGGATCTGTGGATGATATATATTTCATGGTGAAATTCGATTGGCATATATATAGCGACTTCTTAATGTCTGTGTTTGTGTGTTTGTGTGTGTGTGTGTGTGTGTGTGTGTGTGTATACTATCCAGATTTTTCAAATTATGAAATCTGTTTTATATACACTCCCTAAATTCATTCATGTTCATGTATGTGGATTAATAATCAACATTTCACAAGATTATTCTCAGAAATATTCATCCACCTGAAATACATATTTGTTTCCTAGTACTGAAAACTAACTTCAGTGAAAGGTGCATAAAAATCCTAATATTTCTAGAGTAACTGACTCAGTTTAACATCAATGCAAGTAGATTTCTATTGGAAATGATGTGTATTTTGACATTCATTTTTATTCAACACTGGTACATTACTATTTCTGCAGTTTATGCACATCATAGGATATATATTTCATCCACTAATTAGCGAATTTATAGGCATTTGTTTCACTTTCAGTCACTTGCTGCTCCAGAACCCATGTATTTCTGTCTGTTTCTTGACTGGTCTTTTCATGAAACTTCTTTCCAAATACATTATTTTCAAATTCCATAATCACTTTTGAAACAGAACTCACACACCCTTCATGATATACCATAACCATAAGATGACCATTAGATATATAACTGGTTGGAATGAATGATTGTATATCAATATAATATTTCTCATATATTTTCAGATATCTATTCAATCCATTATTTAAAGTGGATCCAGTTATATTATTTATTCAGAGTATGGTCTATTCATGCCTTATCTCTATATTCACAGACACAGGGTACACCAATTTGTACCCCCATACTAATTTATACATCTTTAAAATATTGCTCCCAGAAATGGTGGAAGAAATACTCATGTCACCTGATCTACATATATATTTTATCACAGAAATATTCTGGACACAAAAAGCAAAAGTCACACTTACAATTGTACCAAAACCTAATTTGAAAGTGATCATGGATTACTAAAATCATCCATGTACAGGTTGCCTAATGCTCTCAAATGTCAATCCTATTGGTGACTACATATTTGTTTCTTCCTAAGATTATATATTCAACCTCAAGCCTGTTGAAAATGTCTAATCCTATCACTCTCTTTATACTTTTCTTGATTTCCTAATATCTCTATTGATGTCTGCTTTCCTACATGTTTTCCCCAGTTCATCATTGTGACTGACTCTTCACATTTGCTGACATTTACTTTCACTCTCTACCTGAAACCCTACTGCTAAAGAACTTTTAGTCCAAATCCTATACTCACTCTTCTTTCTAAGCCAACGGACTACCTTCCTAATCCTACCCACCATCGATTTTTGACTGGGTGTTCTCTTCATCATTCAATCATCAAAGGTACAAGGTCCTATACCATTGTATATTGATTTATCTGAGACAACTGTGCAGCACATAACTCAAAGCTAATTATCCCACTCAAGTGCCCAATGTCCTTCTGGGCTTCAAATCTTACCTAAATTTCTGCTTTCATACTTATATTTCACCTATATACTCTTGTAAATATCGCAAGTTTCCAATACCATTATTCATCCCACAGAATTATTCCTAACCCAAATTGAAGCTGTTATTAAACCTAACCATACACTCTCCCCTTAATATAACTTACAGAAGAGCTGGTACAGAGTTGATCTTACAATATAGGAATGTAGGTGATTTTCCACCTGCTGAGAACGTCAAAGATCCATGGAGAAGTGATCCTTGGAGAAGATGTAGGCAGCTATTTAGGACCTGAGAGAGCAATAGTCATCTTCCATGCCAAACATCCTGGTCAGGATGAATTGATGTGTCTAAATCAGTCTCTCTCTTCTTATTGTTGAGAAGATGGACCAAACCAGGCCTGTCTGGAGAGCAGTTCCCGAGTGCCTATGGTTGACTTACGATTCTAACTTCTTAATGTGTCACAGGTTGTAGGGGCAGCCTCCATCTCATGGGAACCTTGGAAGCAACTGTTAGGACAAAGTGGTTACCAAGGCAGTGACCTCATTCAGTTCCTGAAGGAAGTGACCTTACCTCACTTCCTTGGTGATGGAATTCTCTGAACTTGGGATCCAGGAAGCCAAGCACCCAGAGCCAGTCCCAGTCCCAGTCCCAGTGGGCTAACTTGTTTGCTTTTCCCAAGGTCAGAGTCAGTCTTTCTTGGTACCTACTGATGTGAGGATGGGCAAATGCCAGCAGAGCACTGAAGAGGGACCTTTCTGGAGTAAGCAGGTAGGGGCTCACCACTGGCTCCTGACAACTTCACAGAGTTGGCTAAGAAGAACAGATCTGAGACAGGACATGCCATTTTGAGGAAACATACTGTGGCCCACCAGTCAGAGGACACTACAGATAGTCTCAGAATTACTTGGGGAAAGGAGGTGCCTTTGTGGGTGTGGGTGTAGGGTTGTGGTTTTCTCTTGTTCTGAGAATAGGTATGAAAGGCGGTTGTTTGGATTCAGTGAACTGTTTCTAGTAAGTCCTTTGACAAGGTGAGTATTTCTTTGACTGTATATTCCATGGTGTCCGTGAATGAGACATGAGAAGAGAGAATACATCAATGGATGTGTCCTGTCTAGTAGAAAGCTTCCCAGCATTCGTTCTGCCCAATTTATGAATGGACTGCAACTTGACTTATGGATGGGCAATATATGCTATCCTCCTAAGTTCCTGTTTTCTTTCTGAATTCTGGCTTCTCTAAAGAATAGGCTCATGGTTTTGTTTCCAAGATATGTACCAACTCCAAGCTCTGTGACATGGACATGTACTGGATAGCTGAAGGGCATGGCGAGCTTCTTAGAAAACTCAGACATCAATGTGACCAGTAAAGTCTCAGTGGAGAAACTCTGCTTTGGGCCTTTTGCTAACCTATTGTTTTATTGACCTGAATGTCAGGAAGGTCTCTGCCTCAGGTCAACCATTTGTGAAGTCTGAAGAAAAGAATTTTCAAATGGAAATGAATAGGCATCACCTGTGTTTCTTTGCTTAATTGCTTTAGAAAGGGATGTGTCTGAATCAGCCTCTTGGCCCTGTGTGAGGCTGTGGCTTATATTCTTAGCACCTGATGGATCTAAAGAAAGATTTTGGAACAATTTAAATGTATTTTTAAGTTAATGAGACCCTAATCTATGTAAGGTTAAAAACTTTCAGCTGTTCTTTAATTCATGTTTTAAATGTGATATCATATGGCATCAGCTAATGTTCATGTGACCTCAAACAATTTATGTAAACTTTGTAAAATGTTATTTAAAAAACAAAGATCAGCTTTAGAACTAAAACACTTAAGATTTATAAAGAGCCCGGACTTACCTGAGATAAGGCTCTGTGTCCCATCTTACTACATGTGAGAATGACTATGAAAGCAGTAGGTCAGATTTTATTTCATTTAAAGTTTTGTTCAAAAGTTTTCTATTTTTTCTCTGTCAAGATTACTAGAATCTCAAACAGAGGATATAATGTATAACTCAGCCAAAAAATTCAGGGTAGCTATTATATGAACTAAGTATTTTTACTCTTGTTAGAAAATTTTATTTTTTAATTTCCTTATAAGTGATCTAAAGATTCCCTGTTAGTGTTTTACAAAAGTTTTGCTTTAAGAACAGAACATGGATTAATTTAAGATAATAAGTCATCACCTATAAGACAGACAGAGACATGAGGTGGGAGGGTAAGTGAGAGAAAAGGGAAATTGCATGGTAATGGAGGGAGACCCTCATTGTTACACAAAATTACATATTGTTTTGAGTGGAATGGGAAAATAAACATGGAGTGAAATGAATTACAGTAGATGGGGGAAAAAGAGAAGATAGGAAGGGAGGGGAGGGGAGATAGTAGAGTATAGGAAAGGTAGCAGAATACAACAGTAACTAATAGGGCATTATGTAAAAATGTGGATGTGTAACCGATGTGATTCTGTAATCTCTATTTGGGCTAAAAATGGGAGTTCATAAGCCACTTGAATCTAATGTAAGAAATATTATATGTCAAGAGATTTGTAATGTTTTGAGCAACCAATAAAAGAAAAAAAAAGTAGCAATATATATGCCAATCAAAATTCATCATGAAATATATATATAATCCACAGATCGAAAAATATTCATTTTACTGAACATGGATTAATGTATAATGATATTCAACTAGGAAGCTCACCCATAGGTTGAATTTTCAGTTCCAACAGCATTTAGGAGGAGTGATCCTTTAGCACAATTTGCATCTGCCAATTCAGTTACCTCACAAGTATGTACGTGTGGTACCAGGTAGAATTCTATATGTGCATATAAAAATACATGTGCTGAATAGGCTACATAGAAAGGGAGACAGAAATTCACATATTTTTTAATTTTAAAAACACATGTAGAACTATTTCAACAAAAAAAATTGACTAGATTTATAACTCCTACACTATATAATGCAAAAACCAATTGTAACAATACACCATGCCTCCTCTGAACTGCTTGTATTTCTATTCTGTTTGGGTTATTTTTCACCATCATATTAGAATTATAAGTCAGAGTATAGTAGGGTATGTGTTAGTTTCAGGGCTTCAGTATTTCAAATAGAAAATTGAAAAATGAATTGAATGTGTATGTAAATATGTGTTACACAAAAATCTTTCCACTCACATTCAGAACAATGCCTTGATATTAGCTTGGCCCCAAGTAAGACACAATTAGAGTAGAAAAGTGTGAAAATCTGTGAATACATATCTGGAATGGAATATGCTCGGGAGTTCACAACCTTGGAGGTGGTAGAGGAGTTTCCAAAAGTAAAGAACAGGGTAAACACTCCACAAACATGGAGCTCTGCTGGCCTAAGACTTCTTGGGAAACTGCCTCTGTGGTTGGGCATTTGAAATATATGTTGTTGTCATGAGCTTTAACTTCCTTTGTAGTGAGACCATCAAAGATGGGTCTGCATCTATGTGACCTGGAAGACATGGTTTCTTATATTCCAATGACCATGAGGCAGCAGTGCTGAATTCTCTCTTTGTAGGTAAACTGTGGCCACTGGAGGCTAAGTGTCTCCTCGTGTGGACTCTGAAGACATTTGGTCATCCTCCACTTTTCGTGGTGTTTCTTGCTGCTGCACTGGGAATTTGGTATTTGCTTCACCAAATACAAGGAGTTCTACTAGGATACAGTGCTGGAGGGAGTTCTGTCACGTGTGGTGGGTCAGGGTCTGCAGGAGAATGCACCAACCATGCTTCTATCCCACATAGCTTGCGCCAATAACCATAGTTAACTGTTTCTGAACATTGCCCTGAAACCTCTCCATATAAAAAATGCCTTTACATATAAGTGTCTGATTTCTGCACTATATCAGGCATAATCCATTTGGAAGCCTATGGCCGATCCACATGGCCCCACCATGGTGTTTTATCACACACCTGCCCACCACTGCTCTAGGCCCACTACTCAGCAGGATACTAATTACTGGCATCTCTGTTCTACACCATTTACATAAAACCCAGTAAAACAAGGCATTCTCTGGTATACACATGATCAACCACAGGACTTCCAAAGTTTCTCCAGTGACACCTGGTCATGGGAATTTCAAAAATTTCATGGTATTTATCTAGCCATTTTTCAAAGATTAAGTTGGAGGCACTGTGGGTTTCAAATCATTCAGGAACCATTAAGTGTTGAGAAAGCTCATTTCAATGAAAGCTTTGGAGAACACTCACAGGCAAGGCTTCTCAAAGAGTTGCCAAAAGGTCACATGAAGCCAGGCAAATTGAGGTCTACAATGTGAGGTCCATGTGTGTTTTGACTCTCAACTATACCTGCCAATCTTTCAGAATAAAATCATGTGATATCCTGCCTGAGATTCCCATTGTTTTGTGGAAAGACACCATGGGCCTAGATCTCAGTTTTCATGGGTGAGTCTCATGCATGGCCTTCTAAAATCCCAACACGATTCATGGCAATACTTCTCTGAGTTCAGTTCCAGAACTCAGTCTCTAAGGGGAATCACACCAGAGTTCAAGCCCAGGTGGACCCAGTCATTCCTTCCAACCACCACAAAAATGACCACAATTAAAATCAAAACACTCCCACAGGGCCCATGTCTTCTTCCATAAAGACACTCATCATAACCTCTGGCTGGAGATTTCTATGAGGGCCACAGCCTAAGAAAGTGTCCAAAATAAGCTCACTTGCCCCTCATTTGCCTAAAATCATGGTGGCCTGGACACTCCTCCTGTGAACCAGGAGTGATCAAATATTCCTGCTGTTAAAGTGTTCCGCTTCTCCAATTTGAGGCCTACTGGCTGTGAGGTATGGATTGTTTAAGTGATTTGGAGTCATGAGAAAACCCAAGCAAATCTGGGCTAGCCTCTGCAGGGATTTGAAGAACTCATTTAATCCAAAGGATCCCTATTCTCACTTGATTGAGGTCAGGAACCTAAAACAACAAGGCAAAAAAATTCATCCACAATGACTTCTCTTTTGGCCATTTCGGTTTGGGAAGCACATGGGATTTTTCTTCAGATCCATTGGGTGCTGAGAATCTAAGTCACAGCCTCACACAAGGACCAGAGACTGATTCAGACACATCCCATTCCAAAGCAATTAAGCAAAGAGCCACAGGTGAAGCCCATTCATTTCCATATGAAAACAGTTTTCTTCAGGCTTCACAAAGGGTTGGCATGAGGCAAAGACCTTCCTGACATTCAGGGTAATTGAAACAGAAGTAAGCAAATGGCCCAAGAAGGGTTTCTTCACTGAGACTTTACTGGTCACACTGATATCTGAGTTTTCTGAGATGCTCTCATTCTCTTCAGCTATCCAGTACATGGCCATGTCACAGAGCCTTGTGGTGTTACATATCTGGGACACAAAACCATGAGCGTATTCTGTAGAGTGGCCAGAATTCAGGAAGAAAAGAGTAACTTAAGAAGACAGTAGGTGTTGCCCATCCATAAGGCAAAGTGAAGTCCATTAATCAATTGGGCAGTATTAATGTGGGGAAGCTTTCTACTAGAGAAAACAAGTCCATTGATGCATTCTCTTTTCTAATGTCTACAACCACGGATACAGTGGGATACACAGACATAGAAACCCTCACAATGTCAAAGGACTTACTAGAAACAGTCCACTCCACACCAAAAAAAAAAACACGCCTTTCCTACCTATTCTCAGAACATGAGAAAAAAAACCACAAACTCACACCCACAATGGCAAAGCCACCTCCTTCCCCCAAGTAGGTCTGTGACTATCCAGAGTGTCTTCTGACTGGTGGGCCATATTATGTTCCCCCGAAATGGCCTGTCCTGTCTCAGATCGGGTCTCCTTGGCCAACTCTGTTAAGTTGTCAGGAGACAGCGGTGAGCCACTACCTGCTTTCTCAGGGAAGGTACCTCTTCAGAGTGCTGGCATTTGGCCATCCTCACATCAGTAGGTACCAAGAAAGACTGACTCTGTCCTTGAGAAAAGCAAACAAGTTAGCCCAATGGGACTAGGACTGGGTCTGGCTCTGGGTGCCTGGCTTCCTGGATCCCAAGTTCAGAGAATTCCATCACCAAGGAAGTGAGGAGAGGTCACTTCCTTCAGGAACTGAATGAGGTCACTGCCTTGAAAACCACTTTGTCCTAACAGTTGCTTCCAAGGTTCCCATGAGATGGAGGCTGCCCCAACATCCTGTGACACATTCAGAAGTTAGAATGGAATATCAACCTTAGGCACCCGGGAACAGCTCTCCACACAGGCCTGGTTTCCTCCAACTTCTCTACAATAAGAAGAGAGAGGCTGATTTAGACCCCTTCAGTTCATCCTGACCAGGTTGTTTGCCATGGAAGATTTCTATTGCTCTCTCAGGTCCTACATAGCTGCATAAATCTTCTCCAAGGATCATTTCTCCATGGATCTTTGAGGTTCTCAGAAGGTGGAAGATCACCTACATTCCTATATTGTAAGACCAACTCTGTCCCTGCTTTTCTGTAAGTTATATTGAGGGAACAGTGTATGTTTAGGGTTAATAACATGTTTGATTTGGGTTACGAATCATTTTGCGAGATGAATAATGGTATTGGCAACCTTCGATATTTACAAGAGTATATAGGTGAAATATAAGTATGAAAGCAGAAAATTAGGAAAGATTTGAAGCCCAGAAGGGAATTGGACCCTTAAGTGGTATACTTAGCTTTGAGTTATGTGCTGCACAGTTGTCTCAGATAAATCAATATACAATGGCATAGGACCTTGTACCTTGGATGATTGAATGTTGAAGAGAACATCCAGTCAAAAAGCGATATTCAGTACGATGAGGAAGGTAGTCGTTAGGTTTAGAATGAAGAGTGAGTATAGGATTTGGACAAAAAGTTTTTTAGCAATAGGGTTTCGGTTAGAGAGTGAGTGTAAATGTCAGCACATGTGAAGAGTCAGTCATAATGATGAACTGGGAAAAATATGAGGGAAAGCAGATATCAATAAAGACATTAGGAAATCGAGCAACTTACAAAGTGAGTGATAGGATTAGACATTTTCAACAGGCTTGAGGTTGAATATATAATCTTAGGAAGAAACAAATATGTAGTGACCAATAGGATTGACATTTGAGAGCATTAGGCAACCTGGACATGGATGTTTTTAGTAATCCATGCTCACTTTCCATTTAGGCTTTGGTACAATTCAAAGTGTGATCTTTGCTTTTTGTGTCCAGAATATTTTTGTGACAAAATGTATATGTATATCATGTGACATGAGTATTTCTTCCACCATTTCCAGGAGCAATATTTTGAAGACATATAAATTTGTATTGGGGTACAAATAGGTATACCCTCTGTCTATGAATATAGCAATAACGCATGAATAGACCATACTGGGAATAAATAATATAACTGGATCCACTTTAAATAATGGATTGAATGGATATCTGAAAATATATAAGAAATGTTATAATGATACACAATCAATCATTCCAACCAGTTATATATCTAATGGTCATCTTAGGGTTATGTTTTATCATGAAGCGTGTGTGAGTTTTGCTTAAAAATTGATCATGGAAATCGAAAATAATATATTTGAAAAAAAGTCTCATGAAAAGACCAGTCAAGAAACATAGGGAAATACATGTGTTCTGGAGCAAGAAGTGATTGAAAGTGAAACAAATGCCTATAAATTTGCTAAGTAGTGGATGAAATATATATCCTATGATGTGTATAAACTGAAGAAATAGTAATGTACCAGTGTTGAATAATAATTAATGTCAAAATACATATCATGTCCCATAGAAATCTACTTGCATTGATGTTAAACTAGGTCAGTTGATGTAGAAATACTAGGATTTGTTTGGACCTTTCACTGAAGTTAGTTTTCAGTACTAGAAAACAAATATGTATTTCAGGTGGATGAATATTTCTGAGAATAATCTTGTGAAAAGTTGATTATTAATCCACATACATGAACATGAATGAATTTAGGGAGTGTATATAAGACACATATATTTCATATTTTGAAAAATCTAGAGATTTATATTATATATATATATATATATATATATATATATATATATATATATATACACAAACACACACACAAACAAAGACATTCAAAAGTAGAATTATATATGCCAATGGAATTTCACCATGAAATATATATCATCCACAGATCCAAAAATATTCATTTTACTGAACATGGATTTATGTATAATGTTATTCAACTAGGAAGCTCACCATTAGCTTGAATTTTCAGTTCCAACAGCGTTTAGGTGGAGTGATCTCTTCTCACAATTTGTATCTGCAATGTCAGGCACCTCACAAAAATGTACGTGTGATATCAGGTAGGATTCTATATGTGCATATAAAAATTAATGTGCTGAATAGCGAATGGGAGATAGGAATTCACATATTTGTTAACTTTAATACACATATAAAACAATTTCAATTAAAAAATGACTAGATTTATAACACCTACCGTTTATCTTGCAAAAGGCAAGTCCAATATACACCATGCCTCCTCTGAACTGCTTGTATTTCAATTCCGTTTGGGTTATTTTTCTCCATCATATTAGTATTTGTAGTTAGCGTCTAGAAGGGTATGGGTTATTGTCAGGAATTCAGTATTTCAATTGGAAAATTGGAAAGTGAATCCAATGTGTATGCAATTATGTGCTGCACAATATTCTTCCCACTCTTATCCAGAACAATGGCTTGACATTACCTTCGCCCCAAGTAAGACACAATTAGAGAAGAAGAGTTAGAAATTCTGTGAATACATATCTGGAATGGAAAATGCTCAGGAGTTCACAACCTTGGAGGTTGTAGAGGATTTTCCAAAAGTAAGGGACAGGGTTGATCACCCAACGTGATCTTTCATTAAAATTGTGAGCCATCTTGCCACAAAGCCATGAAAAGATAATTTTTGCTTTACTATAAATTACTGCAAATTCTGAACCTGCTTAGAATGCCTGACCATGTTTTGAACTCACCCATTCCTGGCTCTCTGACCAGATAACATCCCTTTCTGAAACTTTAATGACACTTCATAAATATTCGCCTTCCCTGGCCAGACAATGACCCTCTCTGAGGCTCTAATGGTCCTCATAATTTCTGATGCTGGGGCCAGAAAAAAAAATGTAAACTACAATTAGTGTGATGCTTGTCAAAGTTCTGTTTTCTGTAACCCTCCTTTTGTGTAACTTTCTGGGCTATAAAGCTGGGCTGTAGGAAAGGTGGGGATGCTGTCTTGTTCCCGCCATTTTGAGAGGGAGAGGCAGCCCGGCTGGTTGAAATATTAAGCTTGCCTTAATTTGATTTTAATTGGAGTCAGTGGTCTTTTCTTGTGTCCTGGACTAACATTTTGGAGTTCCCCAGCAACATGACCCGACCAGATCACAAAGCCAGACTGCTGGAAATTCTGAAGCTGGCCTATCCTCCAGGACTCCGGACTGGAGAGCCAAGTTGCAAAACCTTGAAATGAGCCTTCAGTCCGTGGATCACTGCAGTGAACCATCGCACTAAAACTATTATCAAGCACCTGGTGGAGGAGGCCTTCATAGGTAAGAGGCGCCTTTATAACATCTGATATCCGGTTAAGGGAGTACTCTTCTGATGACAGAGGGGTGGCCTGGGAAGGCTCACATATACTCCTGTCTGGGACAGTAATAGGAATCCTTCTTTCCTCTGTTCTGTTCTGTAGGGAATACCTCTGATAGTGTAGAGAGGTGCTGACTGGCACGCAGGAGCTCCTACCCCGGAGCTTTAGCAAGACGCTGCATTGCTCCTCTGGTTTTCTGTTTATTTGCCGAGTTTCTGTTTTTTTTTGTGTGTGTGTTTTGTTCTGTGTTCTAAATGTTTTTTATTTGTTTGTTTTTGTGCGTTTTGTTGTGTGATTTCTGTGGTAAAAACTTAAGGATATTGGACTTGAAAATGGGTAATAAAGCATGTAAGCCTGACACCCCATTTGAACTGTGTTTTAAAGAAATGTGATGCACTATACCCCCCTTTGTTAAGAAGGATGAGAGAAGCCCCTAGCTGGCTGTCTGGAGCACACCCTCTGCAGAGGGCAATGCCTGCTGGGGACCTAATAACTGAGTATCTCCCAGGTTAACAAGTGAAACTCCTTTAAAACCCCTTGTCCCTCCAGATCAAGAGAGTCACAACTTTGGACAAAGTCCCCTGTTTTTCTCCTTTGTTAGCAAAGCAGTAAACCTCCCTTTTACTTTTTCTCAAACCCTGTCCTTATATTAAATTGGTATTAATTGGCTTCAAGGTCCGGAACCGAAATTTAAGTTACGAATTTTGATACCCCCCCTGACCCCTGAATTTTTGAGAGCTGACTACTGAAATGTTAGGAGATTCAGTGTGCTTGGGGTGGAACCGAACCAGAGGAGCTAATCCTGTAAGTAAAAGACGGGACTGAGGGACTCCCAGCAGCTGCCGAAGTCCTGTTGCTTCAGTGAATTTCCTCCTTCCTTCCCTGCACTGTAAGTATTATGCCACCTCTGTCTTCTTAAAAAAGAGAAAAAGAAAAAGGAGACACTAAATGCAGTAAGTCACCTTGGAGACCTTTGATATTACATTTCAGGTTGCCCCTCTGTGAAAACATCTGATGCCCTTGTGGGGACATCTATCGTGCCACTGGTGTAGGAGATTTTTCTCTTATCTGCTGTTTTAAAGGCTTCTGTCCTGTCATCCATAGTCTGAAGCTCCTTTCTGTCTGTCTTTTTTCTTTGTTTCTGGCCATTTAAGACATGTGCAATAATGTGTTGATATTATAAATTGTTTCTTGGGAATGATCTTAGCTGAATGTGTGTCTAAAGGATCATGTTTTATTGTAACAATATGGTATCTGAATGGGTTTTTGAAGCATTGCACAATCTTGCAGTTAAAAGTCGAGTTTAGGTAATTTTTTAGTTTATGATTTCAGATAATTTATGCCAGAGAACTTAAATACTTAAAATAGAAAACTAAAGAATTCTACTTCAAAGTTGGCAAGTAACTTCCCAATAATTCAGTCTTTTTTTTCACCAATTTTTAATTGGGTAGCCTGGGAAAATGTCACAGTGTGTATCAGTGCATTAATTTGGACAAGGATAGTAAATTATAGTATGGTATCTGTTGACAAAACAAGATGTTAAGGTATAAAATTTTGTGAATTGTATCTTAAAATTGTATCATAATTTTAAACATCTTCACCTGAAAATTATGGTTAAAGTGCCTTAGGCCTGAGGGGTCTGCTCAGAATAGCAGTTTTGTCCAGCTCCTTCCAGAACTCAGCCAGGACTTATGTTGAAATGTAAATGAAAGAAGCCTGCAAGCTCAGTAGGAGACTGATCTGATGTCTAAGTGGGAAAAAAAAGGTAAATCATATGGTATTTACTAATTACTGTCCAGTCATTTTTTTCTAGGACTCTCAGTTTTTTCCTTAGATTCTGTATTTTTTTGAGCTCATTATTTTGATCCTACAGAACTAGGTTAATATTTTTCTGATCAGTTCTATCTTTGACCAACAGTGGAGTTTTGAAACATTGCAATGGAGATTTCACCTGCGAAAAGCTACAAGGCCTTACTATTATTATTTGTGCACACTTTTGTTATGTGTTGTATGTCTATATATCCATATGTTCGTATATCATATATGTGATATACAAATTAACATGTATAAGGAGCGATCATTAAAAAAAAGCACTCATAAAAACAAATTTTAAAAAGTGGATTCAAAGATCTTTAATTCACGTGATTTAAATGGTTCACTTTAAATTTGGATAAGCAAATAACAATAAATGTCTTTAAATTTAAGCTTACAAGTTTTTCTAGCTGCTCAAAAATCTAATAAAGTATTAATGTCTATAAAATGTCTAATATGCCTTGGTTCTAGGACTTTTCCTTTAACAAAAAAAAATGGTTTACACTGTTCAATACATTTCTCTAATATTTTGATAAATAAGTGAAGTAAATTTGATATGGGATTACTCATTCATGAGTACTTTTGTTAGATATCTGATTGATTTAGTAAGGTCTGTATAAGTTTGTACTAAAGTCTGTATAAGATTGTAAAAATCAGTCATGTGATAAAGCGACACAAATTTCTGAAAACAAAAGTTTACCCATAACATTGTGTTTATAAAGTTTTATTTTTCTAGAGCAAGCAACCATAAAAATTAAACAACTGATTAAATAAGAACTGTTATTTTAGAGCACTGTACTGCCATTTCTTTAAAAGCTAAACTTGGTTAATGTAAAAACATCAATGTCATTGTGATGCTATTAATGTGCTCATATCTTCCAGGTATACAATTCTGTAAGGTAGAAACTTTAAAAGAGCATTACATCAAGCTGGTGTTCTGAAGTTGTATGGTAAAAAAATATATATATTGGGGATTTATTTACTTGTTATCAGTAAGATATGCAAAGTTTTATGTTACTTTTTACATTGGGGAAAAATTTAACTATATTTTTATGTTAATGAGCGCCTAATCTATGTAAAGGTTAAAAACTTTCAGCATTTCTTTAATTCATGTTTTAAATGTGATATTATATGGTGTTAGCTAATGTACATGTGACCTCAAACAATTTATGTAAACTGTGTAAAATGATATTTAAAAAACAAAGATCAGCTTTAGAACTAAAACACTTAAGATTTATTTAGAGCCCTGCCTTACCTGAGATAAGGCTCTGTGTCTCATCTTACAACATGTGAGAATAACTACGAAAGCAGTAGGTCAGATGTTATTTAATTTAAAGTTATGTTTTTCTGTCAAGATTACTAGGATCTCAAAAAGGGGATATAATGTATAACTCAGCCTAAAATTCAGGGTAGCTATTACACAAACTAAGTATTTTTACTCCTGTTAATTTTATTTTGTAATTTCCTTATAAGTTAACTAAAGATTCCCTGTTAGTGCTTTACAAAAGAGTTGCTTTTAGAACACAACATTGGTTAATTTAAGATAATAAGTCATCACCTACAAGACAGACAGAAAATACAGATCCCAAATAATAAAAAGATAAATAATTTTAAATTATAGACATTAAAGCACAGTACTCTTAATATAAGGCTGTTAAAATTTATTTGCTGGATGTTTAAGATTAGGATTTAAAATTTAATTGAAATGAAAAGGGACAATAAAACAAATATTTGGCTCTTGCCCTCTGAGTCAGTCTGTATCCAGGGAACAGGAGACTTGTCTAAAGAACTTTGCAACTCTGAGCCACATAACCTCCTGATCAGGAAGATTAATGAGACCACTGGAGAACAGAAAGCCAATCAATGCATTTTCTACGAAGAAGAGAGTCATCAGAGAAGGGAGATATTCCTGATGCTTCCGAGAGAAGCCACATGGTCAAGCAAGACCTGGACTCACCTAGCGCAAATGGCACTAGCAGAACTGAGAAGCTGCTGTCAAGTTTCCCCAGGAATGACTCCCATAAAATCTCAGCTGACTGTTAACAATAGATAGAAACAAAAGTCAGTTTTACTGCTTCATCTTAAACTCTTAGCAAAGACAGATAAACCCAAAATACAGCCATTCCGGGGCATTTTAAATAATAATAGTTATAATAATATTTTAACGTATACACTTTATGGTAGCCTCCCAAAATAAGTAAGACTGGAGGCTACAAAGAAGAATTCTCAGACAGTAATGCCTGATGAGTATAAAAAGAGACTATCAAGAGGAGCTACCAGAGGCAGAAGTTTTTTGTTTAACGCCTACAGATATTCCTAACCTACACAGGTAGGCTTGGTGTTTGCTAGTACGATTATCCAGCCCTGACTAACAGAATTAAAATTTTCTCAATTACACACAGAGGTCCTACTAGTAAAAGGAATTTGCAGGATCAAATGACATTAAATTATTAAACTGTATCTTATGGGGTGAAACAACTGTGACAATAAAACTTAAATATTAAGTTGAAAGTCCTGATAACTGGGGATATTGAAGACAGATGAGGGGACATCTATACAGTGACATGTTTCAGCTGCTGGAACATTTATTCAGTACTCATGGTTTTTGTTTCTCTCATAGAAGAACAGATCCCCAGATGACTTTACAAACTGTTCTACCACAACCAGACTTCAAACCGAACTGACTTCAAAAAGGCAACTCATGTCCCTCATACTGTGCCCCCTCATGTCACCCTCTCTCAGCTCAGAAGAAGCCAAAATGAGTGACGCCTCTCTTCTTACAACAATGGAGCCAAAAATAAATAGACTTTCATTTTAAGTAATTAATTAAGTCAGGTAAAATCAGGGAGACTGGTTTTGTGTGAGTTCAAAAATATGGAGACTGTTACCTGAGGTATTAAAATTCCCTCAGTGCTCTTCCCCTACCCTATCAAAGATTTGAAAGGGACACATTAGAAAAGGGGGAATGATAGACCCAACCTGATCTTTTATTAAAATTTGGATCCATCTTGCCACAAAGCCATGAAAAGAAAATTTTGGCTTAACTATAAATTACACCAAATTCTGAACCTGCTTGGAATGCCTGCCTGTGGCCTTGAACTCACCCATGCCTGGCACTTTGACCAGGAACAGCCCTCTATGAAACTTTATTGACACTTCATAAATATTGGCCTTCCCTGGCCAGACAATGACCCTCTCTGAGGCTCTAATGGTCCTCATAAATTCTGATGTTGGGGCCAGCAAAAAAAAAAAAAAACAAATATATATATATATATATATATATATATATATATATATATAAACTACGATTAGTGTGATGCTTGTCAGAGTTCTGATATTTGTAACCCCCCCCCCCCTGTAGTGTAAAATTCTGGGTTATAAACCTGGGCTGTAGGAAATTTGGGTGGCTGTCTTGTTCCCACTGTTTTGGGAGGGAGAGGCCACCTGGGCAGTGAAAATTATAAGCTTGCTTTAACTTGATTTTAATTGGAGTCAGTGGTCTTTTCTTGCATCCTGGTCTAATAGGTAAACGCTATCAAACATGGAGCTCTGCCGGCCTAAAGACTTCCTTAGAAACTGCCTCTGAGGATGGGCACTTGACATATATGTTGTTGTCAGGAGCTTTAGCTTTTTTTCTAATGAGAGCATCAAAGCTGGATCTGCATCTATGTGACTTGGAGGACATGGTTTCTTATTTTCCAAAGGACATGAGGCAGCAGTGCTGAATTCACTCTTTGTAGGTAAACTGTGGCCACTGAAGGCTAAGTGACTCCCCGTGTGGACTGTGAAGCCATTTGGTCATCCTCCACTTTTCGTGGTGTTTCTTGCTGCTGCACTGGGAGTTTGTTATTTGCTTCACAAAATACAAGGAATTCAGCTGGGACACAGTGCTGGAGGGAGTTCTGTCACATGAGATAGGTCAGGGTCTGCAGGAGAATGCATCAACCAGGCTTCTGTCCCACATAGCTTGTCCCCTTGACCATAGCACCTGATTCTGAACATTGTCCTGAAACATCTCCATATAACAAGATGCCTTATATGGAGAGTTATCAGACATATAAGTGATTCCTGGCTGCACAATGTCAGCCACAAGCCATTTGGAAGTCAATGGCAGATACACATGGCCCGACCACAGATGTTTTATCACACACCTGCACACCACAGCTCTGGGCCCACTACTCAGCAGGCTCCAACATACTGGCAACTCTGTTCTACATGATTTTCTTGAAACCCAGTGAATCAAGGCACTGTCTGGTACACACTTCATCAGTAAGAGGACATTGAAAGGTTCTCCGGTGCCACCTGGTCATGAAAATTTCAAAAATTTCATGGTATTTATCTAGCCATTTTTCAAGGATGAAGTTGGAGAATTTGTGGGTTTCAATTCATTCAGAAACCATTAATGTTTGAGGAAGCACATTTCAAGGAAACTCTGGAGAACTCTCAGAGGCAAGGCTTCCCAAAGAGTGGCCAAAAGGACACATGAAGCCAGGCCCATTGAGGTCTACAATGTGAGGCCCATGTGTGTTTTGACTGTCAACAATGGCTGCCAAGTCTTTCAGAATAAAATAATGTGATGCCCTGGCAGAGATTGACAATGCTCTGTGGAAAGCCACCCTGGGCATTGATCTCAGTTTCCAAAGGCAACTCTCATGCGTGGTCTCCTAAAATCACAACACAATTCATGGCAATACTTCTCTGAGGTCAGTTCCTGAACTCAGTCTGTAAGGGGAATCACACCAGAGTTCAAGCCCACATGGACCTAGGCATCTCTTCCAACCACCACACAAATGACCACAATTAAAACCAAAACACTCCCAAATGGCCCTCATCTTCTTCCACATAGACACTCTTCATAGCCTCTGGCTGGAGGTTTCCATGAGGGGCACAGCCCAAGACAGTTTTCCAAATAAACTCCCTTGCCCCTCATTTGCCTAAAGTCAGGGTGGCCTGGACTCCCTTCCTGTGAACCAATAGTGATCAAATAGTCCTGCTCTTAATACTGCTCTGCTTCTCTAATTTGAGGCCTACTGACTGTCTGGTATAGATTCTTTATGTGAATTGGTGTCATGAGAAAACCCAAGCCTTTATGTGCTAGCCTCTGTAGGGCTTTGAAGAACTGATTTGACACAAAGGATCCCTATTCTCACTTGATGGAGGTCAAGAAGCTTACAGAGGAAGGCGAGAGACTTCATCCACAATGACTGCTCTTTTGGCCATTTTCGTTTTGCATGCACACTTTGAAACTTTCTTTAGATCCATCAGCTGCTGAGAATCTAAGCCACTGCCTCACACAGGGCAAAGAGGCTTATTCAGCCACATCTCTTTCCAAAGCAATTAAGCAAAGAGCCACAGGTGATGCCCATTCATTTCCATTTGAAAACTCTTTTCTTCTGGCTTCACAAAGGGGTGGCCTGAGGCAAAGATCTTCCTGGCATTCAGGACAACAGAACAATAGGTAAGCAAAAGGCCCAATGCAGTGTTTTTCCACTGAGACTTTAATGGTCACACTGATATGTGAGTTTTCTGAGATGCTTCTATTCTCTTCAGCTATCCAGTACATGGCCATGTCACAGAGCTTGGAGGTGGTACATATCTTGGAAAGCAAACCATGAAGCTATTCTGGAGAGTCGCCAGTATTCAGGAAGAAAACAAGAACTTAGGAAGATAGTAGGTGATGCCCATCCATAAGGCAAGCCTCTCTCCATTCTTAAATTGTGCAGGATGAATGCTGGCAAGCTTTCTGCTAGACAGGACACAACCATTGATGCATTTGCTTTTCAAATGTCTACAACCACAGATACAGTGGAATGCACAGACATAGAAACACTCGCGTTGTCAAACGACTTTCTAGAAACATTCCAGTCCAAACAAACAAACAGTCTTTCCTACCTATTCTCAGAAAAGAGACAAAACCACAAACTCACACCAACACCCACAACGGCACCTCCTTCCCCCAAGTATGTTGGTGAATATCTTGAGTGTCCTCTGACTGGTGGTCCATACTATGTTCCCCAAAAATGGCCTGTTCTGTCTCAGATCTGGTCTCCTTCACCAACTCTGTGAAGTTGTCAGGAGCCATGGTTGAGCCACGACCTGCTTTCTCAGAAAAGGCTCCTCTTCAGAGGTCTCCTGGCATTTGGCCATTCTCACTTCAGTAGGTACCAACAAAGACTGACTCTGTCCTTGGTAAATCCAAACATTTGAGACCACTGGGACTGGGACTGGGACTGACTCTGGGTGCCTGGCTTCCTGGATCCCAAGTTCAGAGTGTTCCAGCACCAAGGAAGTGTGTACTGATATTTGCTTCTAAGGGTCCCAGGAGATGGAGACTGCCCCTACTTCCTGTGACAGTTTCACAAGTTAGAATGGTATATCAACAATAGGCACCCGGGAACAGCTCTTCTCACAGGCCTGGTTTGGTCCATCTTCTGTACATTAAGAAGAGAAAGGCTGATTCAGATACATCTCTTCATCCTGACCCGGTTGTTTAACATTGAAAGTGACTTTTGCTCTCTCAGGTCCTTCATAGCTGCCTTCTTCTTCTCCACGTATCATTTCTGTATGGACCTTTGAGGTTCTCATGAGATGGAAGATACCCTACAATCCAGTATTGGAAGATCAACTCTCTCCCTGCTCTTCTGTAAAGTTAGATTGAGGGAACAGTGTATGGTTAGGGTTAACAACATGTTCGATTGGGTTAGGAATAATTCTGCAGGATGAATAATGGTTATGGGAACATGCGATATTTACAAAATATACAGTTGAAATATAAATATGAAAACAGAAATCTAGGTAAGATTTGATGCCCAGAAGGGCATTGGGCCCTTGATTGGGATACTTAGCTTTGAATTAATTTCTGCACAGATGTCTCAGATAAATCAATATACAATGGTAAAGGACATTGTACCTTGGATGATTGAATGTCGAAGAGAACATGCAGTCAAAAAGGGATAGTTGGTAGGATTAGAAAGATAGTCGGTAGTTTTACAAAGATGAGTGAGTATAGGATTTGGACAAAATGGTCTTTAGCAATAGGGTTTCATGTAGAGAGTGAATGTAAATGTCAGCAAATGTTAAGAGGCAGTCACAATGATGAACTGGGGAAAATATATATCAATAGAGACATTAGGAAATCAGGCAAAGTATAAGGTGAGTAATAGGATTAGACATTTTCAACAGGTTTGAGGTTGAATATATAATCTTAGAAAGAAACAAATTTGTAGTCACCAATAGGATCGACATTTGAGAGCAATAGGCAACCTGGACATGGATGATTTTAGTAATCCATGTTCAATTTCCATTTAGGCTTTCGTACAATCATAAGTGTGACATTTGCTTTTTGTTTCCAGAATATTACTGTGATAAAATGTATATGTAGATCAGGTGACATGAGTATTTCTTTCACCATTTCTAGGAACAGTATTTTGAAGACGTGTAAATTAGTATTTTGAATACAAATAGGTGTACACTGTGTGTATGAATATAGAAATAATGCATGAATAGACCATACTGTAAATAAGTAATATAACTGGTTCCAACTTAAATAATGGTTCGAATTGATGTCTGAAAATATACAGGAAACCTTATATTGATATATATCCATTCATTCAAACCATTTATACATCTAATGGTAATATTAGGGTTATGGTTTATCATGAAGAATGTGTGAGTTTTGCTTCAAAGGTAATTGTGGAAATTGTAAATAATGTGTTTGGAAAGAAGTCTCATGAAAAACCAGTCATGTAACCTGGAGGAATACATGTGTTCTGAAGCAAGAAGTGATTGAAAGTGAAACAAAAGCCTTTAAATTTGTGAACTTGTGGATGAAATATATATCTTATGATGTGCATAAAAAGAGGAAATAGTAATGTACAAGTGTTGAAAAAAATGAACGTCAAAATACACATCATGTCCCATAGGAATCTACTTGCATTTATATTAACCTGGGTCAATTAGTGTAAAAATATTAGGATATGTATGCACAATTCACTGAACTTTGTTTTCAGTACTAGGAAACAAATACGTATTTCAGGAGGATGAATATGTCTTAGAATAATCTTATGAAAAGTTGATTATAAATACGCACTTAATTATTAATGAATTTAGGAAGTACATAATAAGATACATTTATTTCATATTTTGAAAACTCTGGAGAATGAATATATATATATATTCATATATATATATATTCATTCTCCAGAGTTTATATATACAGACATTAAAATACACACACAGAAATTAAAAAGTATTAATATACAAGCCAAATGAAATTCACCATGAAATATATATCATCCACAGATCTAAAAATATTCATTTTACTGAACATGAATTTATGTATAATGTTGTTCAGCTAGGATACTCACTCATAGGTTGAATTTTCAGTTCCAACAGTGTTTAACAGGAGTGATCTCTTCTTACAATTTGTATCTGCCAAGTCAGCCACCTCACAAGAATGTACGTGTGGTACCAGGTAGGATTCTATATGTGCATATAAAAATATATGTGCTGAATAGGCTACAGAGAAATGGAGACATGAATTCACATATTTGTTAACTTTAAAAACACATGGAGAAGTGTTTCAACAAAAAATTGACTAGATTTAAAACTCCTACCATATATAATGCAAAAGGAACGTCCAAATGTACACCTGGCATCCTCTGAACTGCTTGTATTTCAATTTGGTTTGGTCTATTTTAATCCATCATATTAGGATTTGTAGTCAGAGTCTAGTAGGGAGTGGGTTACAATGAGGGATTCAGTATTTTGAATGAATAATTGGAAAATGAATCCAATGTGTATGCAAATATGTGCTACAAAAAAATCTTCCCACTCTCATCCAGAACAATGCCTTGACATTACCTTCGCCCCCAGTAAGATACAATTAGAGGAGAAGAGTTAGAAAATCTATGAATACATATCTGGAATGAAAAATGCTCTGGAGTTTACAACACTGGAGGTGGTAAAGGAGTTTCCAAAAGTAAAGGAGACTGTAAACACTCCACAAACATGGAAGTGTGCAGGCCTCAAGACATCTGGGAAACTGTCTTTGAGATTGTACACTTGAAATATATGTTGTTTTCAGGAGCTTTAGCTTCCTTTGTAGTGAGACCATCAAAGCTGTGTATGCATCTATGTTACATGGAGGACATGGTTTCTTATTTTCCAATGAACATGAGGCAGCAGTGCTGTATTCTCTCTTTGTGGGTAAGCTGCGGTCACTGGGGTCTAAGAATCTTTCCGTGCAGACTGTGAAGCCTTTTGGTCATTCTCCAATTTTGTTGTGTTTCTTGTTGCTGCACTGGGAGTTTGGTATTTGCTTCACAAAATACAAGGAGTTCAACTGGGACACAGTGCTGGAGGGAGTTCTGTCACTTGTGGTGGGTAAGGGTCTGCAGGAGAATACACCAATCAGGCTTCTATGCCACATTGCATGCCCCCTTGACCGTAGCAACTTGATTCTGAACATTGCCCTGAAAACTCTTCATCTAACAAGATGGCTTAATATACAAAGTTCTGCTGGCTGCACCATGTCAATCACAAGCATTTGGAAGCCAAAGTAAGATCCACATGACCCCACCACAGATGTTTTATCACACAACTGCACACCACAGCTCTGGGCCCACTATTCAGGAGGCTCCATCATACTGGCAGCTCTGTTCTACACCATTTTCATGAAACCCAGTCAAGGAAGGCACTGTCTTGTACACTCTTGATCAGCAACAGGACATCCAAAGGTTCTCCAGTGCCACCTGGTCATGGAAATTTCAAAAATTTCATGGTATTTATCTAGACATTTTTCAAGGATGAAGTTGGAGAAACTGTGGGTTTCAATTCATTCAGGAACCATTAAATTTTTAGGAAGCACACTTCAAGGAAACCTCTGTAGAATTCTCAGAGGCAAGGCTTCCCAAAGTGTGGCCAAAAGGCCACATGAAGCCAGGCCCATTGAGGTCTACAATGTGAGGTCCATGTGTGTTTTGACTGTCAACAATGGCTGCCAAGTCTTTCATAATGAAATCATGTGATGTCCTGGCTGAGATTGACAGTGCTTGGTGAATAGCCACCCCAGGCTTAGATCTCAGTTTCCAATGGCGACTCTCATGCATGGCCGCCTAAAATCCCAACACAATTAATGGCAATACTTCTCTGAGGTCAGTTCCAGAACTCAGTCTTTAAGGGGCATCACACCAAAATTCCAGCCCAGGTGGACCCAGGATTCTCTTCCAACCACAAACAAATGACCACAATTAAAACCAAAACACTCCCACATGGCCCTCATCTTCTTCAATTTAGAGACTCATCATAACCTCTGGCTGGAGGTTTCCATGACGGGCACAGCCCAAGACAGTGTCCAAAATAAGCTCCCTTGCCCCTCATTTGCCTAAAGTCAGGGTGGCCTGGACACCCTTCATGTGAACCAAGAGTGATCAAATAGCCCTTCTTTAATACTGTTCTGCTTCTCCAGTTTGAGGCCAACTGACTGTCTGGTATAGATTCTTTATGTGAATTGGTGTCCTGAGAAAACCCAAGCGCCTATTGGCTAGCCTCTGCCGAGCTTTGAAGAACTGGTTTGACCCAACGGATCCCTATTCTCACTTGATGAAGGTCAGGAAGCTTACAGAGGAAGGCGAGAGACTTCATCCACAATGACTGCTCTTTTAGCCATTTTGGTTTTGGATGCACACTTGGAAACTTTCTTTAGATCAATCAGGTGCTGAGAATCTAAGCCACTGCCTCACACAGGGCAAAGAGCCTGATTCAGCCACATCCATTTCCAAAGCAATTAAGCAAAGAGCCACAGGTGACGCCCATCTTTTACATTTGAAAATTGATTTCTTCAGGTTTCACACAGGGGTGGCCTGAGGCAAACACCTTCCTGACATTCAGGACAACAGAACAATAGGTAAGCAAAAGTCCAAAATAGTGATTCTCCACTGAGACTTTAGTGGTTGCACTGATATCTGAGTTTTCTGAGATGCTCTCATTCCCTTCAGCTATCCAGTACATGATCATGTCACAGAGCTTGGAGGTGGTACATATCTTGGAAATAATACCATGAGGCTATTCTGGAGAGTGGCCAGTATTCAGGAAGAAAAGAGGAACTTAGGAAGATAATAGGTGTTGCCCATCCATAAGGCAAGCAGCTCTTTATTCTTTAATTTGGCAAGATGAATGCTGGGAAGCTTTCTACTAGACAGGACACAACCATTGATGAATTCGCTTTTCAAATGTCTACAAAAACAGATTCAGTGGGATACACAGACATTGAAACACTCGCGTTGTCAAACGACTTTCTAGAAACATTCCAATCCAAACAAACAAACCACATTTCCTACCTATTCTCAGAACATGAGACAAAACCACAAACTCACACCGATACCCACAACGGAACGTCCTTCCCCCAAGTATGTCTGTGAGTATCCTGAGTTTCCTCTGATTGGTGGGCCATACTATGTTCCACCAAAATGGCCTGTCCTATCTCAGACCTGGTCTTATTTGCCAATTCTGTGAAGTTGTCAGGAGCCATGGTTGAGCCACTACCTGCTTTCTCAAAAAAGGCCCCTCTTCCGAGCTCTCCTGGCATTTGGCCATTCTCACTTCAGTAGGTACTAAGAAAGACTGACTCTGTCCTTGGTAAATCCAAACAAGTGAGACCACTGGAACTGGGACTGGGACTGGCTCTGGGTGCCTGGCTTCCTGGATCCCGAGTTCAGAGAGTTCCATCACCAAGGAAGTGTGATAGGTCACTTCCTTCACGAACTGAATGAGGTAACTGCGTTGACAACCACTTTGTCCTAACAGTTGCTTCCAAGGGTCCCATGAGATGGAGGCTGCCCATACATCCTGTGACACTTTCACAAGATAGAATGGTATATCAACCATAGGCACCCAAGAACAGCTCTCCACACAGGCCTGGTTTGGTCGATTTAATCTACATTAAGAAGAGAGAGGCTTTCAGACACATCCCTTCATTTTGACCAGGTTGTTTTACATGGAAGTTGACTTTTGCTCTCTCAGGTCTTTCATAGGTGTCTACATCTTCTTCAGGGATCATTTCCGCATGGAACTTTGAGGTTCTCAGCAGGTGGAAGATCCCCTATATTCCTGTATTGTAAGACCAACAATATCCTTGTTCTTCTGTTAAGTTAGATTGAGGAAATATTGCATGGTTAAGGGGAATAACAGGTTCGATTTGGTTTAGGAATCATTCTGTGGGATAAATTATGGTATTGGGAACCTGCGATATTTACAAGAATATACTGGTGAAATATAAGTATGAAAACAGAAATCTAGGTAATATTTGAAGTCCAGAAGGGCATTGGGTGGCCTGAACACCCTTCCTTTGATTCAGGAGTGATCAAATAGCCCTGCCGCTAATACTGCACTGCTTCTCCAATTTGAGGCTTACTGACTGTCAGGAATAGATTCTTTATATGAATTGGAGACATGAGAAAACCCAAGCAACTATTGTCTCATGCCACAGCAAATGGTTTATTGGGGGTCCAGCATGCTGGGGCTCAAAGCTCACTTCAGAGGAGCAAAGAACAAAGTGCCCCGAGAACAACTTGAGAAGAGATTATATACAATCTTTAGAGAGTGCAGGGACTTTATATACATCATAGCCTCCTTTATCAAATCATCATATGTGGTAAGCCATTGTTGTAGATTGTGGCCGCCATTAGTAGATGGCGCCGGCTTCCACTGTGGCCTGTATAAGCAACTCCTTTTATGGAGAGTTGGCACGCTATCCCTTGCTACCCTATGAGAAAGATCCTCGTGGAGGCGGCTTAAGATTGGTACGTGGGAGGCTTTATTAGGCTGTGCTTGGGCACTCGGGAGGAGGGAGGTCACTAGAAGATACTTTAATGAAGGCCTGAATAAACTGCTGAAAGAAGATTCCTGAGTTGTGTCTTCCTTGCGGGCAAGGGGTCGCGACAAGTGGTGCCGAGACCCGGGAACCAGAACTTTCAGTAGTCAGGGGTGGTGCACCAGTTAGTCCCAGGTTAGTGGGATCCACGATCAAAGCGGGGATTAGTCCCAGGTAAGTGGGATCCGCGATCAAAGCGGGGCAGCTCCTCTGTAAAGCAAGAGAGAGTGTTACATTTTATTGCAGCTGCACTGTGTACTATCACTTTTGTTTTTTGTGTGTCTTTTGTTGTGTCATGGGTGCCACATCTTCAAGTCCGCTTCTCCTGGCCCTAGATGGCCTGTTATGTTCCAAGGGCCTAGAAGTGAAACGTAGTACTTTACAGAGATTTTTACAGAAGACAGATATTGCTGAACTGTGGTTTGCGTTTTCGGGCAGCCTTACTATACCTAGCTGGGACAAATTAGGGAAAGATCTAGATTTCGCTCGTGAACAAGGCACCTTAGACGGTGGTGTTATACCACTTTGGAAGTTAGTTAGAGGATTTATAGTAGATAGTAAATGCCAGGAAGCTGTGAGTGAGGGTCAAGCTGTTCTTGAGCAACTACATGAGGAAAAGTCTGAAGGATCACATAGTGAAGTGGCAGAGAGCATTGGGAGTAAGAGTAGTGAGAAGGCAAAAGAGCCTGAATCTAAAAATAGGAGAAGGCTCTACCCAGACTTGGCTGAATTAAAAACGCCTGAGAACACAAGCGGCTCAGAGAGTTCTGAGGACCTTGATATATTGCTACAACAACTACACAAGATAAAAATGAAGAAAAAGAAACAAGGGATACAGGGCACGCAGGCCTACTATAAAAAGGGGACTGGATCCAATATTGGTCAACAACACTCTGAGGAGGAGGAGGTAGAATATCTCAAAAAAGATATGGTGCCGGTTGCCCCACCCCCGTATGTGGGGGGGAGCCTAAATTCCAGGAGATCTTATCATGCGCAAGTTTGGAGGACAGTTAATACAGATATGGGACTTGCATACCCTGTATTTCAGGACAATAACAGGGGAAGATATCATGAGCCTTTAGACTTTAAGATAATTAAAACCTTGGCGGAATCTGTCCGCACTTTTGGCGTGGATGCCGCTTTCACCCTTACTCAGGTGGAGGGACTTGCTAGACAGCCATTTTGCCAAGCCCTAACCTGAAACCTGAAACCAGAAAGAGGCACCTTACTTACTCTGAAAGGAGTCCGTTGGGGTCTTTTTTCGTCACCGCTGGATTTCTCAACTAGGGCCTCCAGATGAAAAGGTGGGCCGAACGTCGGAGGAAAAGACCACCAAGAGAATTTCTCATGAAACAGCAAAGGGTTTATTGGGGGTCCAGCATGCTGGGGCTCAGAGCTCACTTCAGAGGAGCAAAGAAAAAAGAGCCCCGAGAACAACATGAGCAGATTTTATATACATTCTTTAGAGAGGGCAGGGACTTAACATACATCATAGCTTCCTTTAGCAAATCACCGTATACCGTGGGAAAATCAAGTAACAACTCTAAAACATGATTTGCACATTCATTGGTGGGAATAGTTCAGGCAGGGTGTTATTGGTCAGCCCTGAGAAGGGGTATACATTTAAAATGATTGGTTGAAGCCATGAGATGTATATGTGCTGAGCTGCACGGTTTTGGGGAAGAGGTTGTTAAGTAACTAGGTGGTCAGGGAAGATTTCAACACACATCTAAAGGGCAGTTCCAGGAATTGTCTTAACTGACACAGGAATTTCAGGCTCTGAGTGCAGCCTGGATACTTTACAGAACCTGGTTCTTTACATTTCAATTTCAATTTCTTTTATTCTTTCAGAACCTTACAAAGGAAGGCGAGAGACTTCATCAACAATGACTGCAATTTTGGCCATTTTGGTTTTGGAAGCAAACATGGGATCTTTTTTTAGATCCATACGGTGCTGGTAATCAAAGCCACAGCCTCACACAGGGCCAAGAGGCTGATTAAGACATATCCCATTCCAAAGCAATTACTTCTCTGAGGTCAGTTACAGAACTCAGTCTCTGAGGGGAATCACACCAGAGTTCAAGCCCAGGTGGACCCAGTCATCTCTTCCAAACTCCACACAAATGACCACAATTAAAACCAAAACACTCCTCCAAGGCCCTCATCTTCTTCCATATATACATTCATCATAACCTCTGGCTGGATGTTTCCATGAATGGCACAGCCTAAGAGAGTTTCCAAAATATGGTCTCTTTGCCTTCATTTGCCTAACCTCAGGGTAGCCTGGACACCCTTTCTGTGAACCAGGATTGATCACATAGGTCTGCCGTTAATACTGCTATGCTTCTCCAATTTGAGGCCTACTGACTGTCAGGTATAGTTTCTTCATGTGATTTGGAGTCATGAGAAAACCCAATCATCTCTGCAGGGCTTGAAAGAACTCATTTGTCCCAAAGGATGCCTATTCTCACTTGATGGAGGTCAGGAACCTAAAAGAGGAAGGTGAGAGACTTCATACACCATGACTGATCTTTTTTGCATTTTGGTTTTGGATGCACACATTGGATTTTTCTTTAGATCCAACTAGTGCTGAGAATCTAAGCCACTACCTCACACAGGGCAAAGAGGCAGATTCAGACAAATCCCTTTACAAAGCATTTAAGCAAAGAGTCACAGGTGATGCCCATTCATTACCATTTGAAAACAGTTTTCTTCAGGATTCACAAAGGGCTGGCCTGAGGCAAAGACCTTCCTGACATTCATGGCAACAGGCAAATAGGTTAGCAAAAGGCCCAAAGCAGAGTTTCTCCCCTGAGACTTTCCTGGTCACACTGATATCTGAGTTTTCTGAGATGCTCGCATTCCCTTCAGCTATCCAGTACATGGCCATGTCACAGAGCTTGGAGGTCGTACATATCTTGGCCACAAAACCATGAGCCTATTCTGGAGAGTGGCCAGAATTCAGAAAGAAAACAGGATCTTGGGAAGATAGTAGGTGTTGCCCATCAATAATGAAACCTGCAATCCATTCCTAAAATGGGCAGGATGAATGCTTTGAAGCTTTCTACTAGACAGGACACATCCATTGATGAATTCTTATTTCTAATGTTTTCAACCATGGACACAGTGAGATACACAGACATAGAAACACTCACCTTGTCAAACGACTTTCTAGAAACAGTCCACCCCAAACCAAACATACTGACTTTCCTACCTATTCTGAGAACATGAGACAAATCCACAAACTCACACCCACATTCACAAAGGCCCCTCCTTCCCCCAAGTAAGTCTGTGACTTTCCAGAGTGTCCTCTGACTGGTGGACCATACTATGTTCCCCAGAAATGGCCTGTCCTGTCTCAGATCTGGTCTCCTTGTCCAACTCTGTGATGTTGTCAGGAGCCTGGGCTGACCACTACCTGCTTTCTCCGGAAAGGCCCATCTTCAGAGCTCTACTTGCATTTGGCCATCCTCAAATCATTAGGTATCAAGAAAGACAGACTCTGTCCTTGGTAAATCCAAACAAGTGAGCCAACTGGGACTGGGACTGGGACTGGCTCTGTGTGCCTGGCTTCCTGGATAACAAATTCAGAGAGTTCCATCACCAAAGATGTGACTTAGGTCAATTCCTTCAGGAACGGAATGAGGTCACTGCCTTGGCAACCACTTTGTCCTAACAGTGGCTTCCAAGGGTTCTTTGAGATGGTGGCTGCCCCTACTTCCTGTGACACTTTCACATGTTAGAATGGTATATCAACAATAGGGACCGAGGAGAAGCTCTCCACACAGGGCTGGTTTGGTCCATCTTCTTTATATTAAGAGGAGTGAGGCTGATTCAGACACATCGTTTCATCCTGACCAGGTTGTTTGCCATGGAAGATGACTTTTGTTCTCTCAGGTCCTTTATATCTGCCTACATCTTCTCCTGGGATCATTTCTGCATCAACCTTTGAGGTTCTCAGCAATTGGAAGATCACCTACATGCCTGTATTGTAAGACCAACTCTGTCTATGCTCTTCTGTAAAGTTAGATTGAGAGAACAGTGTATGGTTAGGGTTAATAACATATTCTATTTGGGTTAGGCATCATTCTGCGGAATGAATAATGGCATTGGGAACCTGCAATATTCACAAGAATATATTGGTGAAATATAAGTATGAAACCAGAAAATCTAGGTACGATTTGAAGCCCTGAAGGGCATTGGGCCCTTTAGTGGAATACTTAGCTTTGAATTATGTTCCGCACAGATGTCTCAGATAAATCGATATGCAATGGCATAGGACCTTGTACCTTGGATGATTGAATGTAGAAGAGAACATCCAGTCAAAAATGAATAGTCTGTAGGATTAGAAAGATAGTCGGTAGGTTTAGTAAAAAGAGTGAGTATAGGATTTGGACCAAAAGTTCATTAGCAATATTGTTTCGTTTAGAGAGTGAACGTAAATATTAGCACATGTGAAAAGTCATTCACAATGATGAACTGGAGAAAATATGTAGGAAACAGATATCAATACAGACATTAGGAAATCAGGCAAAGTATAAGGTGCGTGATAGGATTAGACATTTTCAACATGGTTGAACTTGAATGTATAATCTTTGGAAGAAACAAATATGTAGACACCAATAGGATTGACATTTCAGAGCATTAGGCAATCTGGACATGGTTGATTTTAGTATTCCATGCTCACTTTGCATTTTGCTTTGGTGAAAGGTTAATACAATAGGCACTTGTCACTTCCTGTTTTTCTGTATGCTTAACAAAACACTGTTGAAATCTTGAGAACTGTTTGCTAATTTTGTTCCCAGAATGTGCTGTCACCAACTGCCAAACTGCAGAATGTACTCCCTCACCTGGTTGCATGCAAACCGCCCACTCGCCCTGACCCATCAAAAATTTCCTTCCATGCCCTCTCCAAGGAAAGTATATAAGCTCTCTTTAAGCTGTTCTCAGGGCTCTCTACTCTATTCATGTGAGCTCTTAGCCCCAGCATGCTGGACCCCCAATAAACCGTTTGCTGTAGCTGAGTGAAAATGGTATACTCTTCTGGAATTAAAAGATGCTTTCTTTTGCTTGACTCGGCATAAAGATAGTCAGTTTCTGTTTGCTTTCGACTGGGTAGACCCAGAAACTGGAACGTCTGGTCAACTAACTTGGACTAGATACCCACAGGGGTTCAAAAATTCCCCCACTCTCTTTGATGCAGCCCTCCACAGAAATCTCAACAACTTCAGAACTATGCACCCCGAAGTCACTCTGCTTCAATATGTGGATGTCCTGCTACTGGCTGCCAACACCAAGTAAAACTGTGAGTCTGGGACCCAAGCACAATTATCTGAAATTGCTGAACTCGGGTATAGAGCTTCGGCCAAAAAAGCCCAAATTTGCCAGCAAGAAGTAATCTTCCTGGGGTATTCCATTAGGGGCGGTAAATGATGGCTCACTGAGCCCAGAAAACAAACTGTTGTGCAGATACCACCGCCATCTAACAGGGGACAACACAGAGAGTTTCTTGGGACTGCTGGCTTTTGCAGGTTATGGATACCTGTGTTTGTGTTCTTTACTGCTCCTTTATACCCTCTGTTAAATGAGGATGCCCAATTCCAATGGACCCTTTAGCACCAGCAAGCTTTTTATAACATTTAAAACACTGACACTGAACTCCTGAACTTCACTGAGCCCAGCCTGCAATTTCAGAAAGCCCTACACTACGTTAAAAATGTACATCAACTTACTCACCTTGGTTCAAAGAAACTGCAGGCATTCCTGAAGGATCAGGAACAGAGATTTCGACTAACTCACTCACAGTGAAAGAAAATAACTCACAAAAGCCTGTCGGTTCTGTCAATTGGTTAATGCTTACACTTCCAAGCTTCCTGCAGGAAAGAACCTACGAGGAACCAGACCAGGACAATTCTGGAAAGTGGACTGCACTGAAATTAAGCCAGCAAGGTATGGACTTAAATATCTCTTAGTCTTTGTAAATACAATTTCAGGATGGATTGAATCTTTTCTCACAAGAAAAAGAAAAAAGAAAAAAAACAACGGCTGAAACGGTGGTCAAGTAGATCCTGAAAGATATTTTTCTAAGACACGGCCTGCCTAAGGTAATAGGGTCTGTTAATTGAACGGTGTTCATGGCCCAGGTGAGTCAGAGCTTAGCAAGGACCCTGGGGATTAATTGGAAGTTACATTGTGCATATAGACCCCAGAGCTCAGGACAGGAAAAAAAAATAAATAGAACCATTAAAGAGACCTAAAGGAAATTAAGCTTAGAGACCGGCATAAAAGATTAGAGTATGTTCCTGCCTTATGCACTGTTTCATGCAAGAAATACTTGCTTGACAGACTAAAAGCTCTTGAAAGAACTCAGCAATACCTGTGGAAACAGCTGGCCACTGCCTACCACCCTGGGGACGAGGGGACTCCACATGGATATCAACTAAGAGACTTCGTCTATATAAGACGACATCAGGTGTCATCCCTGGAACCCGGCTGAAAAGGACCATACCAGGTGCTACTTATAACACCTACAGTGGTATATGTAGACGGAATCACTTCCTGGATCCATGCCTCTCATCTCAAGCCTGCGCCCTCTCCAGACTCTGGCTGGATACTGGAAAAGAGTGGTAACCCTTTCAAATGGTGTATTCACCAGGTGGATAAGGCTATAGATTCTCCCCTTGGCCGCAAGTAGTCCTAATGCTCATCAGCCCGTACAGCAGCGATGGCTAATCACAAATCCTACTAGACAAGAAGTATGATCTATCTCGCATACAGCCCCCTTAGGGACCTGGTGGCCATCTCTCCACCCAGATATTTGTCAGCTGGTTATAGGTGGTTCCTATTGGGATATCCCTGAAGAAGAGGATCCCACTAAAATTCCGTTAAATGCCTTCTGTACCATAGATAATGGAAACAAACATTATGGATGTAGGGACACACGAGCCAGATGCAGGTTGGCTAGCCTAGATTACTATGTTTTCCCGGCGGACTATCAAAACCACAAACAGCCATGGCTGTGTGGGGCAAAAGCCGACTTCTTCTGTAAGCCATGGGGATGTGAGCATACAGGGGCTGCCTGGTGGAATCCAAACTCCTCATCAAATTCAGTACACAGCATTGACCATATTACCAATTAGACAATCAAAACTGATGGCCCCCAGATGGGTCTCTAGATCCTCAAATTCTGTGTGACCTTTTTAACTTCTGCAAGTGCTCAAAAGGGTGAAAGGAGATTCCCTTATGTGGAGGCCAATTCCCTCCTTTTCTCACATCCTGAACTATGCTTCTCCAACAGATCCTCACCCTCTGCCTTCTGCTCCAGAATCTCTGCTGTCACTCCCACCTCAGCAACCTGATTTCTCCCCCCCAATTTCTAGATCAAAACCCAAACCTCGGTTCTCAGACAATTGCCCCCTTGCTGAGGTAACAGGTAGTGAGGCACCCGTCCACCAACTCACTCCTCTCTTCTTCTGTCAGTGCCCGCACCGGGTCCCACAAAGTCCTCTTACCAGCTATACCAAAGCTCAAACCAGCTGAGGAGAGCCCTCAGAACCCTATCCAAGATGTAATAAAAATGGCTTTTAAAGTTGCTTTGTCATTACTTGTCGCGACCCCTTGCCCGCAAGGAAGACGCAACTCAGGAATCTTCTTTCAGCAGTTTATTCAGGCCTTGATTAAAGTATCTTTTAGTGACCTTCCTCTCCTTTCCTTAGAGCCCAAGCACAGCCTAATAAAGCCTCCCACGTACCAATCTTAAGCCGCCGCGTGGATCTTTCTTATAGGGTGGCAAGGGATAGCGTGCCAACTCTCCACAAAAGAATTTGTTAATCACAGGCCACAGTGGAAGCCGGCGCCATCTTCTAATGGCAGCCACAATCTACAACAATGGCTTACCACAGTTCCCCCTTCTAATTTATAAAACAATGCAGGCGAAAGTAGAGGTCCTATCCTACTGTGCAGAAGCGCCTGCAATGTATGGTTCAGTCCTAAGGAGGCGCCTTCCCTAGACCTGACCCCATATCAGCCGACGCCTTTTTTCGTAGGGCGGGGGTGTGGACGTCAAACCCGCATGCAATAGGACATGCTTTCCTTGAGGTCCGTTGAGGGATCACTCAAGTGCAGTGCTTTGCCTCGCATCCTGCATCGTGATGAAGGTAGACGAAGGGGGACAGCTGAGGCTGTTCTGTGGCTGTACACAACGACAAATGAGTTGACAGCACCCTGAAAGAAAGGCACGGACTTTAAGGCGATAGAGAAGTATTAGTGTGGAAACCCAGGTGCGTGCAATGGCAGCAAGACCGGCAGAGTGCAAGGGCTTTCCAACACTAAGAGAATAACGAGGAAAGACATGCCGATCACAGTGCAATGTTATAATAACTTGGGGTGCAACGACCATGTCAAAGTTTTACTGTTTAAGCTGCGCAAGCCAGACTTGAAGTGAATTGCCATTTTCTAAAGCTGCAAGAGCTTGGATGATCATAGCCTTATCGTGAGCATTGCGGGCCTTGAGGCGACAGAGAAACCACAAACAGAGAAACATACCGAAGCAACACATTGCACCAAAAATGCCTACCCCCACCCACTCTTTAAAAAAGGAAAAAGCAGAAGATATCCAATCGGTGAATTGACCCAAAGTCACGGGATCAACACGGGTGCTATTCAAGACAGCTATCTGGGTTAGTTGAGACTGGATCATGTCTTCCGCTTCCATGGACCAATTTCCAGCCAAATATTCGCCAATGATGCAGGAAGCATTCCTGGAATCATTAAATCTGACAGAGGTTATGCATAAATGTGCACGTTGGTCAACACAACCCAAAAGCACTAAGTCAGCCAATTCTTCTACCTGAGCTTGGAGTAAATCTATTCTTTGGTTGGCAGCTAAAATCCCTGACAAAATATGTTGATTAATTGTATTTTGGGATTCAAGTATAGTGGAAGTTTGTTGGACAACTTGATTAATGGTGGCAGCAGTTTGTACTTGATTGGCCATAGCCACTCCGGTCGTAACCGCTGCAGCAGCAGATATCGCCACGGCTGTCACTATAGCCGCTGTGATTCCAAAATCTCTGCGGACTCTAAGTAGCTCAACAATAGGGAATTTATCAGGATCTGCAGTGACCGGGATTGGGACAAAAGTTGGAATTTTCATAACCACTGTTACAGTCCAGGAACCATTCCAACACTCAGATAAGAGACAGGTAGTATGAAAACAATCCAGCATCCCCGATGAGGTGGCCTTAGCCAAAAGGAATAAGAAGGGGGATTGGACACAGACCATTGCAGGAGGCAATGTGGCATTATACAACAGAGAGTTGAATGAAACAGATGTAAGTCTATTACCTTGTTCACTTTCCCTAACAGTACCAGAAATATTAGCCAGCCAACTTTTGGCTCCTACTAATTGAGCCAGTGCAGAAATATCGGCTGAAGCCCCCTTTTCATTAGAAATCAGCCATTGAAACCAGGACCAACCTACTCCTGTAGAGGAGCTTTCACTATTGTTAAAGTTATAAACATACCTATTAAGAGAGGGGGAAAGGGAGAAACCTTTAGCAACTTGATGTTTCTCCCAAGAATGATCCTGACAAGGCGTAAATGTTGGGGGGAAATCAAGATTAGGGGAACAATAAGGAGAGGCCTTAAAATGAGTGGCATTATAAATACTACTAGAAGAAGGAGGCACTGGGATTAGTACCTCGGAGATAATAGCCAAGGTAGTTATGTTAAGAGCAGAGCTGCTGTTTGCGGGGGTCCCTGAGCCTGATTGCTTCCCCGAAGCTACCTTGCTCAATACAGCACTGATAATGCTTCCTGAGACCTGATTGGACCGCAATGGGTCCTCCCAGTTAGTCAAATTTTTGGTCTTAAGGCTAATGCAATTAGCGTTTCTAAGGCTGAAACAAAAAACTCCTGTGAGATTAACTTGAGATTGATTAAAAATTCTCTCCATGTCCCCTCTAGGAGAGGCACAGGGAGCAGACATCTCACATGAGGTTGAAAAAAGAGTGGGGAGGACACTAGAATTACCATGAACCGGCATTGGCATTGGCCATGCCCGTGCCACTGCCCACCACCAGATTGGTGTCGCCTGTGCCATCGGCACCAGCACCAGAGCCAGAGCACTTAGCAGAATGAAGATCCTCATCACAGGATTGTTGTGGTATCTCTTGTTGCTGGTCAGTTGATGTCGAGACTCTTCTTGTCAAGCGTTCAGGGACCCACAAAGGTTCCGTACGATCCTGGCGAAAAACACATACAGATCCTCGTGCCCATGTCAGCACGGGGTCAGGGCCGTTCCATTGGCCCGTGAGAACATCCTTCCACTTAACATAACCAATCTCAGAGGGCTGAGGGGACACATGTCTATCGGCCGCAGAGCGACCATGAATATCCAAATTCAAAAAATTAATGGTAAAGAGAGCTAAGGACAGGCGTTCTTTAGGAGTGTGTTCAGCTCCTATTCCCCCTTTCTGTTTTTGTAAAGTTTCCTTTAAGGTGCGATGAGCACGCTCAACAATGCCTTGTCCTTGAGGATCATAAGGCAAACCATGAGTAAGTTGCACTCCCATAGTAGAACAAAAAGCTGTAAATTGTCTGCCAGTATAAGCAGGTCCATTATCAGTCTTAAGGGATGCAGGTGCACCCCATGCTGCCCATGCCTCTAAACAGTGAGTAATGACATTACGTGCCTTGTCTCCCGATAAAGCAGAAGCATGGATAATTCCAGAGCATGTATCAACGGAAACATGCACATATTTAAGGTTACCAAAGTCAGGTATATGTGTCATATCCATTTGCCAAACAATCAATGGCTTTAATCCCCGTGGGTTTACTCCATAATTAGGGGGATGAAGAAATGTGACACAATGGGGACATTGCAATACTATCTGCCGAGCATCCGCTCTTGAAATGGAAAAACGCCTGCGCAGCGTTAATGCATTAACATGGAAGTTTTGGTGAAACAACTTAGCCCCCTCTAAGGAGGAAGCCAAGCATATCAATTGACCTCTGGTGGCTAAGTCCGCACAGGCATTACCTTGGGATAACGGACCAGGAAGAGAGGTGTGAGCCCTGATGTGCATTGGATAAAAAGAAGCAGTGCGGTTAGAGATAAGCTGTTGAAGCTGAGTAAAGTAAACAGACACATTATGGGCATCACTAATAGTTCCCACGGCCTCCAGGACTTTTAGTGCTTGTACCACATAGCTGGAGTCCGAAATAAGATTAAAAGGAAAAGAACACTGTTTAAAAACTTCAATAACAATTTGTAGTTCTACCCATTGTGGATTTCCAGGAGCAAATTGATGCTGGATAGGGGGAGAGTCATTAATTACATAGGCTCCCATTCCAGACTTGGAACCATCAGTAAAAATGTTAACAGCCCCCTCTATGTTTGGGCATGGAAAGCTCTCCTCGAAACACCCCCACCGTACGGCGGCGGGTCCAGAGGATCTTTTTTTTTCTTTTTTCTTTTTTTTTTCTGTGCTCCTGTTTATTTTTGTTCCCTTCTCCCATAGTTAGACTCCCTAGCTGACGAGACAGTCTCCCGAGCTCCTCCTCCTCATTCTCCTCCTCTTCTGACCCACTTTTGCATGGGAGTGTGCGCAGTGTACTGAGATCTGGATACAAGCGTTTTCTCCCCCGTTTCTCGCTCTGCACATTCCCTTCCTCCTGAAATATTTCACTCTGTGCCAGAGACAATCGCCTCCTCCCCTGTTTCTCGCTCCGCACACTGCCATCCTCCTGAAATACGTCACTGCCTGCCGGAGATAATTGTTTCCTCCCCTGTTTCTCGCTCCGCACACTCCCACCCTCCTGAAATACCTCACTGCCTGCCATTTCTGATCTTTCTTCATGTAACTGCTCTAAAACTTCTTGTCCTTTAGTAAGTGCTTCCTGACATCTGCTATCTGCGAGGCAACTACGGATCATCTTTCAAAGGGGTATCACCCCACCCTCTAATATGCCCCGCTCAGAAGCAAAGTCAAGGTCTGTGCCTAACTTATCCCAGCTAGGTATAGTAAGGATGCCAGAAAATGCGAACCACGGTGCAACAATATCTGTCTTCTGTAAAAATCTCTGTAAAGTACTACGTTTCACTTTTAGGCCCTTGGAACGTAACAGGTTATCTAGGGCCAGGAGAAGCGGACTTGAAGATACGGCACCCATGACACAACAAAAGACACACAAAAAACAAGAGTGAAAGTAAGAGCAGAAGTACACAGTGCAGCTGCAATAAGATTTAATGCTCTCTCTGGCTTTACAGAGGAGCTGCCGCTTTGACAGCGGGTCCCAATTACCTAGGACTAATCTCCGCTTTAACGGCGGGTCCCAATTATCTAGGACTGATCTCCGCTTAACCTGCGGGTCCCAACTTACCTCGGACTAATTGGTGCACCACCCCTGACTGCTGAAAGTTCTGGTTCCCGGGTTTTCAGCACCACGTGTCGCGACCCCTTGCCCGCAAGGAAGACGCAACTCAGGAATCTTCTTTCAGCAGTTTATTCAGGCCTTGATTAAAGTATCTTTTAGTGACCTTCCTCTCCTTTCCTTAGAGCCCAAGCACAGCCTAATAAAGCCTCCCACGTACCAATCTTAAGCCGCCGCGTGGATCTTTCTTATAGGGTGGCAAGGGATAGCGTGCCAACTCTCCACAAAAGAATTTGTTTATCACAGGCCACAGTGGAAGCCGGCGCCATCTTCTAATGGCGGCCACAATCTACAACAATGGCTTACCACAATTACTGAAAACAGGTTACTAAGAATTTAAAGTCCCTCAGAGACATTTTGGGATACTCACTCCCGTCTTCCCCTCTGCTCTACCTGTTCTACTGCTCACGATTTTGTTGCTAGGAAAATCCCAAACCCCTTTCTCATTATTCTTTTACATCTCTCTTTTCTCATACACACATCCACGTAGCTGCTCTCACCCCCCGCCTTCCCCATCTTTCCCCTCTGTAAAAGGCCCACAAAAAAGTCTTAACTGACCTTCTCCAAAATTCTTCACCAAGGCTGACTTTAGGACTTTCAGCAAAAGAGTCCCTATAAAAGAGTTCAATGTAGACAAACTTCCTCTTTTCATGTTGCCTGTTCTACTTGGCAACTGGCTGGAAAAATCAGCACTCCTAAGCTAGACACCCCCTTACTAATTTTTCACAAAATATGTGAACAAGGCCTCTGGCCTTGAGCTGGGGCTTCACAGGGATGGCTACATTTGTAAGATAAAGAAGTTACCAACTGGACCCCATGGTAAAAGCTGGCAGGGAGAAAACAAAAAAGAGAAGAAAAAAGCTCTCCCTCTCCTAGGTGTCCTTAAAAACTTAACTTGCCCAGAACAGAGGAAAAAAAAAAAAACAGAAACAAAAACTGCTTTTTGTGGACTTCTGCAGACTGTGAACTTCTGAGCCCCTTCCATTACATATTGGGTACAAAATTCTAAAACTACCTAAACTTGGGGTTCAAGGGATTAATTGATTACAACAGAAGCAATGCCCTCTATATCCGGTTGCAAACAAATAGGACTGTTTCTCTGTTTTCGGTGCTATCTTATGTGCCTTGCCCTGTCCATACCAACAAGAGTATTATTCTATATACTTAAACGTTGTTTATGTTTTCATAAAATTGTCAACTGGTGCAATTAATTATGTAATGGTGCAGATGTTTCCCAGAGTGCTCTATCATGATGCAGGTTCATTAAGATCAAATAGCGGGGTGCATACAACCCGGTTCTGCCGGGAATCTGTATTCCTCACTTTAGCCATCCTATTAGGAATAGAAGTTGCTGCAGGGCTGGGCACAGGAACCACTGCCGTAGTCCATGGAACACAACAAATGACCCAATTAGAAGCAGCAGTAGAACAAAGCTTAAAGATATTAAACCTCCATCACAGCCTTACAGGAATCTTTAAAATCTCTCTCTGAAGTTGTTTTACAGAAAAGGCGAGGGTTGGACCTCCTCTTCATGAGAAAAGGGGGCCATTGTGCTGTATTGAGGGAAGAATGTTGTTTTTATTCCAATCATACTGGTTGTAAAATTATCTATGAGTAAATTGAGAAGACGCCTTAAAGCGCATCAACGAGAGAGAGAGGCCCCAAAAGGGTGGTTACAGTCTTTGTTCACACAGTCCCCCTGGTTAACTACGCTTTTATCAGCTTTGGCCGGTCCATTAATAATCATCATATTATTGCTAACTCTAGACCCTGTTTGCTCCACCGTGTAGTTTCATTTCTTCAAGCTCAAATTGGACAAGTTAAATTTTGGTAATCAGACAACAATATACCCCACTAGCAGACATAAAATGTGGCACCCCTCAATGTTCACTTTTATGATTAAACGTAACCAGAAGAAGAAGTAGGGAATGAAAGGTTAATACAATAGGTACTTGTCACTTCCTGTTTTTCTGTATTCTTAACAAAACACTATTGAAATCTTGAGAACTGTTTGGTAATCTTGTTCCCAGAATGTGCTGTCCCCAAATGCCAAACTGCAGAATGTAATCCCTCACTCAGTTGCACACAAACCGTCCATTCGCCTTGAACCACCAATAAACTTTCTTCCCTTCCCTCTCCAAGTTAAGTATGTAAGCTCTGCTTAAGATGTTCTAAGGGCTCTAGCCTCTATTCAAATTAGGTCTGAGCCCCAGCATGCTGGACCCCCAATAAACCCTTTGCTGTTGCATGAGACAGTCTCTTGGTTGTCTCTTCCTCCAATGCTAGAACGACTTTTACATTGGTACAATCATAAGTGTGACCTTTGCTTTTTGTGTCCAAAATATTACTTTGATAAAATGAATATATAGATCAGGAGACATGAGTATTTCTTCCACCATTTCTTGCAGCAATATTTTTAAGACATAAAATTAGTATTGGGTGTACAAATAGGTGTACTCTGTGTCTATGAATATAGAGATAATGCATGAGTAGACCATACTGTGAATAAATAATATAACTAGTTCCAACTTTAAATAATGGATCGAATTGATATCTGAAAAAATACAGAAAATCTTATATTGATATACATACATTCATTCCAACGAGTTATACATCTAATAGTAATATTAGGGTTATGGTTTATCATGAAGAGTGTGTGAGTTTTGCTTCAAATGTGATTATGGAAATCAAAAATAATGTGTTTGGGAAGAAGTCTCATGAAAAGACCAGACAAGAAACATGGAGGAATACATGTGTTCTGAAGCAGGAAGTGATTTAAAGCGAAACAAATGCATATAAATTTACTAACTTCTGGATGAAATATATATACTATGATGTGCATAAATTTAAGAAATAGTAATGAACCAGTGTTGAATAAAAACTAACATCAAAATATACATCATGTCCCATAGGAATCTACTTGCATTAATGTTAAACTGGGTCAGTTACTGGAGAAATATTAGGATTTGTATGCAACATTCACTGAAGTTAGTTTTCAGAACTAGGAAAAAAATATGTATTTCAGGTGAATGAATACTTCGGAGAATAATCTTGTGAAAGTTTACTATAAATCCACATACATGAACATGAATAAACGTAGGGAGTGAATAATAAGATGCATATATTTCATATTTTAAAAAATCTGGAGATATATATATATATATATATATATATATATATATATATATATATATATATACAAAACACAAACAAAGACATTAAAAAGTAGCAATATATATGCCAATCAAAATTCATCATGAAATATATATCATCTACAGATCCAAAAATATTAATTTTACTGAACATGGATTTATGTATAATGTTGTTCAACTAGGAAGCTCACTCACAGTTCGAATTTTCACTTCCAAAAGCATTTTGGAGAAGTGATCTCTTCTCACACTTTTTATCTGCCAAGTTAGCCACCTCACAGGAATGTACGTGTGATACCAGGTAAGATTCTATATGTGCATATGAAAATACATGTGCTGAATAGCCTACAGAGAAAGGGAAACAGAAATTCACATATTTGTTAACTTTCCAAACACATGAAGAACTATTTCAACAAAAAATTGACAAGATTTATAACTCCTACCCTATATCATGCAAAAGGCAAGACCAAATATACACCGTGCCTCCTGTGAACTGCTTGTATTTCTATTCTATTTGGGTTATTTTTCTCCATCATATTAGGATTTGTAGTCAGAGTCTAGTATGGTATGGGTTAGTATCAGGGGTTCAGTATTTCAAATGGAAAATTTGAAAATGAATCCAATGTGTATGTAAATATGTGCTACACAAAAATCTTCCCACTCTCATCCAGAACAATGCCTTGAGAATACCTTTGCCCTAAGTAAGACACAATTAGAAGAGAAGAGTTAGAAAATCTGTGAATACATATCTGGAATGGAATATGCTCAGGAGTTCAAAACCTCGGAAGTGGTAGAGGAGTTTCCAAAAGTAAAGGACACCGTAAACACTCCACAAACATGGAGGTCTACTGGCCTAGAGAGTTCTTGAGAATCTGCCTGTGAGGTTGGGCACTTGAAACATATGTTGTTGTCAGGAGCTTTAGCTTCCTTTCTAGTGAGACCATCAAAGCTGTGACTGAATCTATGAGACCTGGAGGACATGGTTTCTTCTTTTTCAATGAACATGAGTCAGCAGTGCAGAATTTTCTCTTTTTAGGTAAACTGTGGCCACTGGGGGCTAAATGTCTACCATGTGGACTGTGAAACCATATGGTCATCCTCCATTTTCATGGTGTTTCTTGTTGTTGCACTGGGAGTTTTGTATTTGCTTGATGATATGCAAGGTTTTCAACTGGGACACAGTGCGGGAGGGAGTTCTGTAACGTGTGGTGGGTCAGGGTCTGCAGGAGAATAAAAGAACAAGACTTCTATCCCACATAGCTTGCCTCCTTGACTATAGCAACCTCATTCTGAACAATGTCCTGAAACTTCTCCATATATCAAGATGCCTTTACATATAAGGGTCTGCTGGCTTCACCATGTCAGTCACAAGCCATTTGGAAGCCAATGGCAGATCCACATGGCCACCCCACAGATGTTTTATCACACACCTGCCCACCATTGCTCTAGGCCCACTACTCAGCAGGATGCAACTTTCTGGCATCTCTGTTAAAAACCATTTTTATGAAAACCAGTCAATCAAGGCACTGTCTGGTATACTCATTGTTGGGAAAAGTATAAACGGCAGCCATAAACCAGAGAAAATTCCCAACATGGCGCCTAAGGACTTTTTCTTCCTACCTTCTTCTTTTCTGCAGTGGCGTGAAAAGTTCCCCCCCGTGTGAACTCTCCCGCCTCCTCCAATTTCAAATATCGCTGGAGGAGAACCTTAGCCCCAATGAGAACAAATTCCTGGGCTCCGGAGATGATATCTGAAAGAACTTGCCAATAAATGGGTTGCCTGCCATTTGTCTAAGCCCTTCCATCTCCCCCTTAGTTATATATAAGCACACAGCTTTTTGCAATAAAATTGGAATTTTCTGGTGAAGTGTCTTTGCGTGGGGAATTCTTTCATTCTGGTGCCCCGTGAGAGGATACAGGTGAGCTCTTTCCAACAAGAGCCCCCTCCCAAACTTCGCCGAGACACTCTGCCCTAGTCCGCTCTTTTCAGACGCCAGCTTTCTGCACTCACCACTGATCTGATGTAAGGAATCCTCCCATGACCCAGGCTTGCCAACTCCCTTCAGGCTGCCACTGGTTTTGTGACCGTGATCCTCAGGCACACTCCAGACGCCTGGTAGGGGAGAGGGAATTCCTCCCACTAAGACCTTTACTAGTTGCAGTGGACCCTCTGGTGTTCCGTTTTTTTTTTGTGGCATGAGGCTTCTGAGTTTACACGAGAGGCTTTATGGATTTTCCTGCTCCACTGCCGCTGCTGCTGCCGGCTAGAGTTGCTGTATCCTGTGGGGCTGCTGTGTCTGGCTGAAGCTGCCTCTCTGCTCTGGGAAAACTTAACTCCCGGCCTGGAACTGCATTCTTTCAGAGCCAGAGTTTTGTTTTCATTACTGACTTCTTCTGCTGCAGTTGAAAACTTTCCTGACGTCAGGTTGCCCTTGGCTCAAATTCCTTTTGGTTTCACAGATCGCACTTCACTGGTGATGACCAGGTAGTGCCCTCTGTATTTCCTCGTGATGGCTGGTAATTTTGGGGACACCCACCTGACCCCCGTTTGCCCTGAGCTTCCTGGGAGCCGTTCCAGCCCGGGTTTTCTCTTTGTCTTTCTTGCTTACTCCTATTCTCTCTCTCTCTCTCTCTCTCTCTCTCTCTCTCTCTCTCTCTCTCTCTCTCTCTCTTCCATCTCTCCCTGTGACTATGGGCACCTCTTAGTCTGCACCTGAAGACTCACCTCTCAAATGTTTAATAAAAAATCTGGCCACACTCTCCCTCACACCAGACATCAAGCCCAAACTTTTAATCAAATTCTGTACCCATGATTGGCATACATATCCACTGGATAATGCAATCATTGGCCACCAGAAGGCTTCTTAGATCCAAACCTCTTCCGGGACCTTTTTAACTACTGCCAGCATCTGAAAAAGTGGAGGGAGATTCCCTGTATTGAAGGTTTTAGCCTTCACACACAGCACCCTGCTCTCTGCTCCTTTTTCCCTCCCTCTCAGGTCCTCTTTGCTTGAAAACCCCTCTCTTCCCCTACTTCTATTCCTGACTTCACAGATTCTTCCTCATTCGACCAAGCAGATGAACCCCCACCTTATCCCCCGGCCCCTTCTGCCCCTTCTCTCCCGCTATACCTTCCTCTTCCTCTGCCTAATTTCATGGATCCTCTGCCTTCCGTTTCATCCCTCTCCCCTTCTCCCTCTTCTGCCTGCTCCAACTCCTCCTCCTCCACAGAGACACTCCCTTCCTGTCCCTCTCCTTCCTGTCCACCACCTGCCTCTTTCAGTCCTCCTGTTACCAGGTCTAAGGGACTCCTTCCCACCCCCAAGACAATTGCACCCCTTCGTGAGGTAGCTGGTCCCGAGGGTGTCATCAGAGTCCACGTTCCCTTTTCCATGTTGGACATTACTCAGCTAGAGAGGAAGTTAGGCTCTTTCACCACTGACCCCACCACTTACATTCGGGAGTTTCAATGGGTCCTGCAAGTATGTAGCCTCACTCATCATGACATCTACATGCTCTTGGCCAATACACTTCTCCCCGAAGAAAGACAATGAGTCTGGGAGCTAGCCCAAGCCCATGCTGATGAAAATCATAGGACCAATCCTACCCACCCCACAGGCCCTCATGCTCTCCCAGAGCAGGATCCCCTATGGGATTACAACACCCGTGAAGGCTTACAGTTTTGTGACCTTTTTACATCCTGTCTCTTGGCGGGGCTGAAAAAGGCCACCCGCAAGGCTGTTAATTTTCAAAAGGTGCAGGAGGTCATTCAAAAGAAGGAGGAAACACCTTCAGATTTCCAGGATAGACTAACCAAGGCCCTTCAACAGTACACAAAACTCGACCCAGAAACCCCAGATGGCCTTCATGTCTTAATGACATACTCTCACTATTAAAAGTCACCATTCACATATCACCCCACATTATCCTACCTCTCATTTCCTCATGATGTTCCTAGGGGCAGATACACCTCCTTCATGCAGTCTCCCACGACTATCTAAACCAGTTAACCCTGAGGTTTGGGACACAACTACACCCTCGATGGCTAAATGAAGTCCTATTCATATTGTCTTACACGACCCTTCAAGATATATTAGTCAACCACAATATCTACTCACAACCACAGCCCTCCTCGGATTAGAACCCATCATCCAGGATTTATTATGAAAGGGGTATCTTAGGCCTACACAATCTCCTTTCAACACCCCCCATTCTGGCAGTTAAGAAACCTAACGGGTCCTACAGTCTGGTTCAAGACCTTCACCTTGTCAACTCCTCTGTGGTCCCCATCCACCAGCTAGTGCCCAACCCTTACACCTGCCTCTCTCAGATCCATGCCACTACTACCCACTTCTCGGTCCTAGATTTAAAAGATGCATTCTTTTCTATTCCCTTGTCATCAGAATCTCAGGATATCTTTGCTTTTACGTGGACTGACCCTCACACCCGCCATTCTCGTCAGCTTACCTGGACTGTCCTCCCACAGGGATTCAGGGATAGGCCCCATCTCTTTGGCCAAGTTCTTGCCCAGGACCTCACATCCTTTCACCCGACCTGTCCTGACTCTACTCTCCTTCAATATGTCGATGACCTTCTTCTAATCAGTCCCTCTTGGGAACACTCTCAATCCCACACTGCCCAGCTTCTTAATTTCCTAGCATACAAGGGATATAGGGTGTCTCCCCACAAGGCCATGTTTTCCAGTTTTCTCTCATCTATCTTGTTTTTTGCCTTACACCTAGGAAAAAGGAAATAACACTGGATAGGAGGCAACTCCTTTATGATCTTCCAGTGCCCCATACAAAAGCCGAAATACTATCATTCCTAGGACTAGCATTTATTTTATGGCCTGGATCCCAAATTATTCTCTTCTAGCCAAAAACCTGTATGACCTAGCAAAGGGACCCACTAGTGAATCTCTTGCCTCCTCCCCTAACTACCACTTCTGCAGGCTTCAGCAACTCCTCTTAAAGGCACCTGCCTTTCACCTTCCTGATCTTTCAAGACCATTTCATCTATATGTCCATGAAAAAGGGGAGCAAGCATTTGCGGTCTTAGGTCAAAACTATGGGCCTACATTTGCACCTCTGGCATATATGTCCAATAAAGTAGACCCTACCATCTGTGGGTGGGCCCCTTGCTTAAAAGCTCTGGCTGCTGAAAAAATTTTACACAAAGAAGCCTCTAAGCTGACTTTTGGGGCCCCTTGAACTATTCACTCCCCACATCACTTGAAGGATCTTTTAGCTTATAAGGGCCTTCAAACCCTTCCTCCATCCAGAGTTCTGTCGCTCCTCACTTCATTTCTGGAAAACCCTAATATTACTTTCCTCCCCTGCTCTGCACTGAACCCTGCCTCACTGCTCTCAATGACTCCCACGTCTAACACAACAATTCATAATTGCTTGGAAACCTTAGATGATTTCCTCCCCTGTCATTCTTCCATTTCTGAGGGACCACTCACCAAGCTTGACCTTATCTGGTTCACTGACGGCAGTTTCTTTAGGCAGAATGGCACTCATTACTCTGAATACACTGTAGTTTCAGCCACTGAGATTATAGAGGCCAAAGCTCTACCTTCAGGAACTACCAACCAGCAGACTGAACTTATAGCAGCCACTCGTGCCTGCCTTCTAGCACAAGGCAAATCCCTCACCCTTTATACTGACTCAAAATATGTCTTCCATAACTTATTTTCCCATGCTACAATATAAAAGGAGCGAGGACTACTTACCACCAAAGGTAATGCGATCACTAATTCGGCTCTTATAACCAATCTGATAGAGGCCTCCCACTTACCCACCCAGTTGGGAGTTGTCCATTGTAGGTCTCATCAGAAGGACGGCTCTCTTATCACTGAGAGCAATGCCAGAGCTGACCAGGCAGCACGAATGGCTACCACCACATCCAGTTATTGCCCCCCCTGGGGGACATATAATGGCCACTTTAGACATCTCATCTGAAGCCACTACTTCTTCCAGTAAGAACAAGGATCTTTTCAAGTTTCTTTATACTCTATTCCATTCCAATTCTCAGTCTTTGACCCTCTTTTTACAGAGCTTCTTCTCCCTCACCCCCTCTGACAAAGCCATGCTACAGAATATAGCCTCTAATTGTCAGATCTGTCAGCGAACCAACCCTCATACTTTTTTAAGGCCCAAACCTTTCCCTTCCCACCAAGCCCGGCGACACATTCCCACTGCTGACTGGCAGGTACATTTCACCAACATGCCCAAAGTATGGCACACTAAATACCTCCTTGTCTTTGTGGACACTTTCTCTGGTTGGGTTCAGGCATTTCCCATTTCCAATAAAAAGGCTTCCACTGTAGCTTCAATCTTTCTGACAGTCATCATCCCCAGGTTTGGAATGCCCACTTTCCTACAATCTGACAATGGCCCTGAGTTTATTTCTAGGATCACACAAAAGGTCTCTCAAGCCCTCTACTTCAAGTGGCATTTTCAGTGTCCATATCACCTTCAGGCTTCAGGGAAAGTGGAAAGGGTAAATCGTACTCTAAAGGAAGTCCTTACCAAATTGACAATGGAATTAAACTTAGACTGGGTCAAACTTCTTTCCTTGGATTTGTTTCGAATCAGAGCTCTCCCTAAAAACCATCTTTAATGTCTCCCTTTGAGATAATGTATGGAAGACCTCTTATACCCCCTGGGTTGGTCATTTCACAAGGACCTCTCACCCGAGATTTGTCTTTGCCTCTCTTGTTTTATCTTCGCTCTGAACTCTGGAAATATAAGGACTGGCTTCTTCTGGACCCAGTCTCCGCTTCAAACACTCCTCCCTTAACAGCTGGGAGTCTAGTCTATTATAATACCCCAGAGGACAACGGGCCTCTTGCCCCAAAATGGGAAGGCCCCTATCCTGTCATTCTCTGTACCCCCCAACTCCACCTAACTCTCCTTATCAGACAACTGTCTCACCCCTTGGATTCACATATCTAGGTTGAAGCCATATCACCAAGAGGCCCCACCTGATGACGACAGGACCACTCCAGAGGAACTCCAAGAATCACCTCCTGAACCTCCCCTTTACTCCTGCTCTCCACACCCATCTCACCCATTTAAGTTGCGGCTAACACGGTCTTCCCCGCAGAACAATTCCTCTTAAAGAAGGCACAATGAGCTCTCCCAACACCCTAGTCTTCTCTAACTGCTTGTTTTTTGTGCTCTGCTTTTTTTCTGTGCTCTGTCGGGACTGGTATTTACCCTCCTCTGCTACCATGTATTTTTTCACTCTTCGGGAATGATACTCAGAACATGGCATGCAGAATGTCCACACAGTGGATGCAACTGCTTGCTTCATTCACAACTGCACATCTATTTTCCTAAAATTGTCACCTTCAAGGACCTTCGTCCCTGGTAGCTGGAACTGGCCTTTCATTTGCTTCCTTTTTCATCAAACCAAAGACTATTGTCATTGGTGGCCTGAGATATATAATGGGTGCCCCTATAAGTCATGCAGGGTCCATGATGAACGTGGTAGCTATTCTTACCACTCACTTGGTTACCATGAAGGGTGGACTTCTAGTTACCTAAAGTGGCATAAAGGCTCTTCATCCGATAACAATGGATGGTATACTTTAGATATACCTGACCCCAAGGCCAAACGTTGGGACTATGTTGAGTTTGCTGTCTATGCTCGGACAACCTCAGCCAGACCCACAATGTGGATGACTGTTGGCCGCACCCTGATTACGCCACCTAAGGCAACCATCAAGGTAGTCGAACACATTAAGGAGTCAGAATCAAAACTTCGAGATCTTATCCATAGCTCATTCAAAGAGGATTCAGAGCCTTCAACCCCCTCAGGTCCCCCTCCCACATGGCTCAATTTGCTACACCAAACTCTTTGATTATTAAACTCCACCCCTCTTTCTGTGCCTACTTCTCAGTTCTTTCTCTGTGCTTCACTTAGTCGTCCACTTCTAGCAGCGGTCCCATTAGCGGCAGGAAATATTTCAGCAAAAACCTACAATTTCTCTAAGAAAGGAAAACCCCTACATGTGACACGTATCCCACTATGGGAAAGTTATTCCACCAATACTTTATTTCCTTTCATCTGTGTCCACCTGACAATAATGAATTCTTTACCCATTTGTTCCTTGAGCTTTAGCACCCCATCGAGCCCTGATTTATGAAACCTGGACATTTTCTCTGGTGTAACGGGTCTATAAGTACCTCAACGATCAATGTCTCTGGCACCTGTTTCTTGGTTACGGTAGTTCCTCAGCTGTCTTTGTATACTCCCATCGAATTCCGACAGGTGGCCCTACCTTCCTGCACCCTTAGGGCAGTCTTTCTGCCGGTTCTGGTAGGCCTCACATTAACAACCTCAGTGGCGAGTCTCAAACTCTCTGGTGAAGATATAGGTCATGCTCTATGGGCATCCAATGACCTGCAACAAAAACTTCAGGAAGCACTTGATACCACTGCTCAGTTTCTGGGCTCCTTGCAGTGGTGGTTACTTCATTTGCACAACTGGCTTTACAGAACCGAAGGGCAATTGATCTTCTCATTGCAGAAAAAGGGGGAACATGCCTGTTCCTCAGAGAGGAATGTTGCAATTATGTTAATGAATCTGGGTTAATAGAAAAAAATGTTGTTAAATTGCAGGAATTATCGACCCAATTGCTCAAACCTACCTCCTCCAATCCCATAACGGGGTTCTTCCAATCCTTTCTTGCCATGTACTTACTACTAATCTTGGGGCCCCTTATTGGGATGCTCCTTTTTTGTGCTCTCTTGCCCTGCATAATGAAGTGCCTTCAAACCCAAATGCAAAAAAATTTCTAATCAAACATTCAACCAGCTTTTGCTTAGGCACTAGCAGCCTCTGATGACCGATGAACCCCCAACATCTCCAAGAGAACAGTTCACTCAGTGCTGAAGCTCACTACCAGGCATGATGGAATGCAACGGACATCAGATGGTGAGAGACAACGAGCTAGGAGAACCTTTTAATCTGCCATCCTGGATTTATGAGTCTTGATGACCTTCTAAGTTTCCTCATGGCCCTTGGCCTCTTTTCTGTCCGTCCCCCAACATGGTACTTCTGCCAAAAATTGACCTTTGCTTTAATTTTTATCTTAATTCTGTTTTTATTCGCTCTGATCTTCTTCAGGTGCTGGTGACGCCATGTCCAGGCAACGCTTCCAGTATTTCCCAGAGTCTCTGAAACAGGACCAGTGACTGATACCAACAAACTCCTTCATCCAGGACTGGTTCAATGCCATCGACAACTTGTGGCTTCAGGGAACTTTCATAGACTTCACCCCTATGGAAGTAGCTGTCTGTAGCCACTGGGTTTTCTTTCTTGCTGCCATGATATCCCCAGACCTGCCGCCCGAGAATTCCTCCACTTCCCATTCTAGGCCCCACAGCGCCCCCAAACAGCAAGAAGCAGCCTGATCTGACCAACGATGCCACACTTCCTAAGAAAACAAAAAGGGAGGAATGTTGGGAAAAGTATAAACGGCAGCAATTCCCCAGAGTAAAAACCCCAACATGGTGCCTAAGGACTTCTTCTTCCTACCTTCCTCTTTTCTGCAGTGATGCAAAAAGTTCCCGCCCGTGTGAACTCTCCCGTTGGCGCCAATTTCAAATCTCTCTGGCGGGGAACCTTAGCCCCAATGAGAACTAATTCCTTGGCTCCGGAGCTGATATCTGAAAGAACTTGCCAATAAATGGGTGGCCTGCCATTTATCTAAGCCCTACCATCACCCCTTTAGTTCTATATAAGCACACAGCTTTTTGCAATAAAATTGGAATTCTCCCAGCGAAGTGTCTTTGTGTGGGGAATTCTTTCACTCATGATCAGCAACAGGATATCCAAAGGTTCTCCAGTGCCACCTGGTCTGGGAATTTCAGAAATTTGATGGTATTTATTTGGCCATTTTTGAAGGATGAAGTTGGAGTTACTGTGGGTTTCAATTCATGCAGGAAACATTATATGGTGAGGAAGCTCATTTCAATGAAATCTCTGGAGAACACTCACAGGCAAGCTTCCCAAAGTGTGGCCAAAAGTTCACATGAAGCCAGGATCACTGAGGTCTACAATGTGAGGTCCATGTGTGTTTAGACTCTCAACTTTGGCTGCCAAGTCTTTAAGAATAAAATCATGTGATATCCTCGCTGAGATTCCCAGTGCCCTGTGGAAAGCCTCCCTGGACATTGATCTCAGTTTCCAAGGGCAATTCTGATGTGTGGCCTTCTAAAATCCCAACACATTTCATGGCAGTACTTCTCTGAGGTCAGTTCCAGAACTCAGTCTCTAAGAGGAATCACACCAGAGTTCAAGCCCAGGTAGGCCCAGTCATCTCTTCCAACCGCCACAAAAATGACCACAATGAAAACCAAAACACACCCACAGGGCCCTCATCTTCTTACATATAGACACTCATCATAACTTCTGGCTGGAGTTTTCCATGAGGGGTGCAGCCCAAGACGGTGTGAAAAATAAGCTCCCTTGCCCCTCATTTGCCTAAAGTCCGGGTGGCCTGGAAACCCTTCTTGTGAACCAGGAGTGATCAAATAGGCCTGCTGTTAATACTGCTCTGCATTTCCAAATTGAGGCCTACTGAATGTCAGGTATAGATTCTTTATATGATTGGGAGTCATGAGACAAACCAAAAACCTCTGGGCTAGCCTCCGCAGGGCTTTGAAGAACTCATTTTACCCAAAGGATGCCTATTCTCACTTGATGGGCCTCAGGAACCTTAGAAATGAAGTCAAGAGACTTCATTCACAATAACTGCTCTTTTCGCAATTTTGGTTTTGGATGCACACATGGGATCTGTCTTTGGATTAATCAGGTGCTGAGAATCTAAGCCACAGCCTCATACAGGGCCAAGAGGCTGATTCAGACACATCCTTTTCCAAAGCAATTAAGCAAAGAGCCACAGGTGATGCCCATTCATTTCCATTTGAAAACTGTTTTCTTCAGGGTTCACAAAGGGGTAGCCTGAGGCAAAGACCTTCCTGACATTCAGGGCAACAGAACAATAGGTAAGAAAAAGTCCAAAGCAGGGTTTCTCCACTGAGACTTTCCTGGTCACACTGATATCTGAGTTTTCAAAGATGTTCGCTATTCCCTTCAGCTCTCCAGTACATGGACATGTCACAGAGCTTGGAGGTGGTACATATTTTGTACAAAAACCATGAGTCTATTCTGGAGAGTGGCGAGAATTCAGGAAGAAAACAGGAACTTAGGAAGTTAGCAGGTGTTGCCCATTTAAAAGGCAAGCGGCAGTCCATTCATAAATTGGGCAGGATGAATGCTGGGAAGCTTTCTACTATACAGGACACATCAATTGTTGCATTCTCTTTTCTAATGTCTACAACTACGGACACAGTAGCATACACAGACATAGAAACACTCACCTTGTCAAACGTCTTACTAGAAGAAGTCCACTACAAATCAAAGAAAAAACGCCTTTCCTACATATTCTCAGATCATGAGACAAAACCAAAAAATCACACCCACACCCACGAAGGCACATCCTTCCCCCATTAAACTCTGTGACTATTCAGAGTGTCCACAGTATGTTCCCCCGAAATGGCCTGTCTTGTCTCAGATCTGCTCTTCTTTCCCAACTCTGTGAAGTTTTCAGGAGCCAGTGGTCAACCACTACCTGCTTTCTCAGGAAAGGCCCCTATTCAGAGCTCTCCTGGTATTTGGCCATCCTCATATCTTAAGGTACCAAGAAAGACTAACACTCTCCTTTGTAAATCCAAACAAGTTAAACCCCTGGGACTGAGACTTGACTGGCTCCGGGTGCCTGGCATCCTGGATCCCAAGTTCAGAGAGTTCCATCACCAAGGAAGTGAGGTAGGTCAATGCTTCAGGAACTGAATGAGGTCACTGCCTTGGCAACCACTTTGTCCTAACAGTTGCTTTCAAGAGTCCCATTATATGGAGTCTGCCCCTACTTCCTGTGACATTTTCACATGTTAGAATGGTATATAAACAATTGGCACCCGGGAACAGCTCTCCACCTAGGACTGGTTTGGACCATCTTCTCCACATTAAGAAGAGAGAGGCTGATGCATACACATCCCTTCATGCTGACCAGGTTGTTTTCCATAGAAGATGACTTTTCTCTCTCAAGTTTTCATAGCTGCCTACATCTTCTCAAGGCATCCTTTCTGCATGGACCTTTGACGTTCTCAACAGGTGGAAGATCGCCTACATTCATGTATTGTAAGACCAACTCTGTCCCTGCTCTTCTGTAAAGTTAGATTGAGGGAACAGTGTATGGTTAGGGTTAATAACATGTTCAATTTGGGTTAGGAATCTTTCTGCATGATGAATAATGGTATTGGGAAACTATAATATTTACAAGAATATATAGGTGAAATATAAGTATAAAAACAGAAATCCAGGGAAGATATGAAGCCCAGAAGGGCATTGCGCCCTTAATTGGTATGCTTAGCTTTGAATTATGTTCTGCACAAATGTCTCAGATAAATCGACGTACAATGGCATAGTACCTTGTACCTTTGATGATTGAATGTCAAAGAGAACATCCACTCAAAATGGGATAGTAGGAAGAATTAGGAAGATGGTCGGTAGGTTTAGAAAGAAGAGTGAGTATAGGATTTAGACCAAAACTTCTTAAGCAATAGGGTTTCGGTTAGAGAGTGAATGTAAATGTCAGCACACTTGAAGTGTCAGTCACAATGATGAACAGGGGAAATATGTAGGATAGCAGATATAAATAGAGACATTACTAAATCAGGTAAAGTATAAAATGAGTGATAGGATTAGACATTTTCAACAGGCATGAGGTTGAATATATAATCTTAGGAAGAAACAAATATGTAGTCGCCAATAGGATTGATATTTGAGAGCATTAGGCAACCTGAACATGGAAGTTTTTAGTAATCCATGCTCAGTTTCCATTTAGGCTTTGGTACAATCTTAAGGGTGACTTTTTTTTGTCTAGAATATTACTGTGATAAAATGTATATGTAGATCTGGTGACATGAGTATTTCTTCCACCATTTCTTTTAGGAATATTTTGAAGATGTATAAATTAGTATCTAAGTTAAAATAGGTGTACCCCTTGTCTATGAATAGAGAGATAATGCATTAATAGACCATACAGTTAATAAATAATATAACTGCTTCCACTTTAAATAATGGATTGAATTGATAACTGAAAATATATAAGAAATCATATTTTGATATAGAATCATTGATAACAACTAGTTATACGTCTAATTCTAATATTAGGGTTATGGCTTTTCATGAAGAATGTGTGAGTTTTGCTTCAAAATGTTTATGAAAATCAAAAATAATGTGTTTGGAAAGAAGTCTCATGAAAAGACCAGTCAAGAAACATGGAGGAATACCTGTTTTCTGAAGCAGGAAGTGATTGAAAGTGAAATAAATGCCTATAAATTTGTGAACTTGTGAATGAAATATATATACTGTAATGTGCATAAACTTAAGAAATAGTAATGTACCAGTGTTGAATTAAAACGCACTCCAAAACACATAACATGTCCCATAAGAATCCACTTGTATTGATGTTAAACTGGGTCAGTTACTGTAGAAATATTAGGAGTTATATGCAGGATTCACTGAAGTTAGTTTTCAGTACTAGGAAACAAATATGTATTTCAGGTGAATGAATATTTCTGAGTATAATCTTGTAAAAAGTTGATTATAAATCCACATACATGAACAGAAGTTATTCACTCCAAACCCAACAAACCGCCATTCCTACCTATTCTCAGAACATGAGACAAAACCGCAAACTCACACCCACACCCTCAAAGTCACCTACTTCCTGCAACTAGGTCTATGACAATCTGGAGTGTCCTCTGACTGGTGGGCCACACTATGTTCCCCTGAAATGACCTGTTCTGTCTCAGAACTGATATCCTTGTCCAACTCTGTGAAGTTGTTAAGAGTCAGCGGTGAGCCACTACCTGCTTTCTCAGGAAAGACCCCTCTTAAGAGATTTTCTCAGATTTGGCCATCCTCACATCAGTAGGTACCAAGAAAGAGTGCATCTGTCCATGGTAAATCCAAACAAGTGAGACCACTGGGACTGGGACTGGGACTGGGACTGGCTCTGGGTGCCTGGCTTCCTGGATCCCATGTTCAGAGAGTTCCATCAACAAGGAAGTGTGGTGAGGTCACTTCCTTCAGAAACTGAATGAGGCCACTACCTTGGCAACCACTTTGTCCTAATAGTTGCTTCCAATGGTCCCATGAGATGGAGGCTGCCCCTACTTCCTGTGACACTTTCACAAGTTAGAATGCAATATCAACTATAGGCACCTGGGAACAGCTCTCCCCACAGGCCTGGTTTTGTCCATCTTCTCTACATTAAGAAAAGAGGGGCTTATTCAGACACTACTCTTTATCCTGACCAGGTTTTTGCCATGAAAGATGACTTTTGCTCACTCAGGTCCTTCATATCTGCCTACATCTTCTTGGGGGATCATTTATTCATGGACCTTTGAGGTTCTCAGCTGGAGGAAGACCACCTACATTCCTGTATTTTAAGACCAACTCTGTCCCTGCTCTTCTGTAAAGTTAGATTGAGGGAATTGTGTATGGTTAGGGTTAATAACAATTTTGATTTGGGTAAAGAGTCATTCTGCTGGATGAATTATAATATTGGTAACCTTTAAGATTTATAAGAATATAGAGGTGAAATATATGTATGAAAACAGAAATCTAAGTAAGATTTGAAGCCCAGAAAGGCATTGGGCCCTTGATTGGGATACTTTACTTTGAATTACATTCTACTAAGATATCTCAGATAAATCTATATACAATGGCATAGGACCTTGTACCTTGGACGATTGAATGTTGAAGAGAACATCTAGTCAAAAAGGGATAGTAGGTAGGAATAGGAAGATAGTTGGAAGTTTTAGGAAGAAGAGTGTCTATAGGATTTGGAATAAAAGTTCTTTAACAATAGGGTTTTGTTTAGAGAGTGAATGTCAATGTCAGAACATGTGAAGTGTCAGTAACAATGATATACTTAGAAAAATATGTAGGAAAGCAGATATCATTAGAGAGATTAGGAAATCAGGTAAAGTATAAAGTCTATCATAGGACTAGACATTTTCAACAGGGTTGAGTTTGAATATATAATCTTAGGAAGCAACAAATATGTAGTCACCAATATGATTAACATTTGAGAGCATTAGGGAACCTGGACATGGATGTTTTTAGTAATCCATGTTCACTTTCCATTTAGGCTTTGGTACCATCACATTGTGTCTTTTGCATTTTTTGTCCAGAATATTTGTGTGATAAAATGTATATGTAGATCATATATTTCATATTTTGAATAGTTTGGAGAGTGTATATATATATATATATATATATATATATATATATATATATATATATATAACCACAGAGACATTAACAATTAGCAATATATATTCCAATCGAAATTCATCATGAAATATATATCATCCATTGATGAAAAAATATTTATTTTACTCAACATGGATTTATGTATAATCTTGATCTCTTAGGAAGCTCACACATAGGGTGAATTTTCACTTCCAACAGTGTTTCTGGGGAGTGATCTCTTCTCACAACTTGTATTTGCCAAGTCAGCAACCTCACAAATATGTACGTGTTATACCAGGTAGGATTCTATATTTGCATATAAAAATACATGTGCTGAAGAGGCTACAGAGAAAGGGAGACAGAAATTCACATATTTGTTAACTTTAAAACACATGGAGAACTATTTCAATTAAAAATTTACTAGATTTTTTACAGCTGCCTTTTATCCTGCAAAAGGCAAGTCCAACTATACACCATGCCTCTTCTGAAATTTTGAATTTCTATTCTGTTTTGTTGTTTTCCTTATCATTTTAGAATTAGTAGTCCTAGTCTAGTAGGGTATGGATTAGTGTCAGGGATGTAGTATTTTGAATGGAAAATAGGAAAAAGAATCCAATGTGTATGCAAATATGTGCTACAAAACAATCTTCCCACTCTCATCCAGAATAATGCCTTGACATTACTTTTGCCCCAAATAACACACAAATAGAGGAGAAGAGTAAAAAAATCTGTTAATATATATATATGGAATGGAAAATGCTCAGGGTTTCACAACATTGGATGTGGTAGAATAGTTTCCAAAAGTAAGGGACAGGGTAAACATTCCACAAACATGGAGCTCTTTCGGCCTAAAGACTGCTTGAGGAACTGCCTCTGAGGTTTGGCACTTGAAATATATATTGTTGTCAGGAGCTTTAGATTCTTTTCTAATGAGACCATCAAAGCTGTGTCTGCATCTATGTGACCTGGAGGACATTGTTTCTTCTTTTCCAATGAACATGAGGCAGCAGTGCTGAATTCGCTCTTTGTTGGTAAAATGTGGCCACTGTGGGCTAAGTGTCTCCCCGTGTGGACAGTGAAGCCATTTTTTCGTCCTCCACTTTTCGTGGTTTTTCTTCCTGCTGCACTGGGAATTTCATATTTGCTTCACAAAATAAAAGGAGTTCAACTGGGACACAGTGCTGGAGGGGGTTCTGTCACGTGTGTTGGGTCAGGGTCTGCAGGGGAATGCATCAACCAGGCTAATATCCCACAGAGCTTGCCCCCTTATACATAGCAACATGATTCTGAACATCGCCCTGAAATCTCTCCATATAACAAGATGCATTTACAAATAAGCTTCTGTTGGCTACACCATGTCAGTCACAAGCCATTTGGAAGCTAATGGAAGATCCACATGGCCCCACAACAGATGTATTATCACACACCTGCACACCCACTGCTCTAGGCCCACTAATCAGTAGCCTCCAACTTACTGGCAAATCTGTTCTACACGATTTTTATGAAACCCAGTAAATCAAGGCACTGTCTGGTACACTCATGATCAGCAACAGGACATCCAAAGGTTCTCCAGTGCCACCTGGACTTGGGAATTTCAAAAATTTCATGGAATTTATCTAGCCGTTTTTCAAGGAAGATGTTGAAGGCACTGTGGGTTACAATTCATTCAGGAACCATTAAATGGTGGGGAAGCTCATTTCAATGAAAACTCTGGAGAACTCTCACAGGCAAGGCTTTCCAAAAAGTGGCCAATAGGTCACATGAAGCCAGGCCTATTGCAGTCTACAATGTGAGGTCCATGTGTGTTTTGACTCTCAACTATGGCTGCCACGTCTTTCAAAATAAAATCATGTGATATTCTGGCTGAGATTCCCAGTGCTCTGTGGAAAGCCACCCTGTTCCTAGATCTCAGTTTTCTTTCCAAGGGCGACTCTCATGCGTTGCCTCCTAAAATCCTAATACAATTAATGGCAATATTTTTCTGATGTCAGTTCCAGAACTCAGTCTGTAAGGGGAATCACAACAGAGTTCAAGCCTGGTTTGGTCCATCTTCTATACATTAAGAAGAGAAATGTTGATTCAGACACATCCCTTCATCTGACCAAGTTGTTTGCCATGGAATATGACTTTTGCTTTCACAGGTCCTTCATAGCTGCCTATATCTTCTCCAGGGATCATTTCTTTGTTGACCTTTGAGGTTCTCAGCAGGTGGAGGATCCTCTAAATCCTGTATTGTAAGACCAACTCTGTCCCTGCTCTTTCATAAAGTTAGATTGAGGGAACAGTGTATGGTTAGGGTTAATATCATGTTCCATTTGGGTTAGGAATCATTCTACGGGATGAATTATGGTATTGGGAACCTGAAATATTCATAGGAATATAAGTGTAATATAAGTATGAATACAGAAATCTAGGTAAAATTTGAAGCCCAGAAGGTCTTTGGGCCCTTGACTGGGATACTTAGCTTTGAATAATATTCTGCACAGATGTCTCAGATTAATCAATATACAATGGTAGCGTTCCTTGTACCTTGGATGATTGAATGTCAAAGAGAACATCCACTCAAAAAGGGATAGTCGGTAGGATTAGGAATTAGTCGGAAGAGTGAATATAGGATTTGGTCCAAAAAATCTTTAGCAATAGGGTTTTGGGTACAGAGTGAGTGTAAATGTGAGCACATGTGAAGAGTCAGTCACAATGATGAACTGGGGAAAATATGAAGGAAAGCAGATAATAATAGAGACATTAGGAAATCAGGCAAAGTATAAACTGAGTGATAGGATTAGACATTTTCAACTGGCTTGATGTTGAAAATATAATCTTAGGAAGAAACAAATATGTAGTCACCAATCGGGTTGACATTTGAGAGCATTAGGCAACCTGGACATGGATGTTTTTCGTGATCCATGCTCACTTTCCATTTAGGCTTTGGTACAAACTTAAGTGTGATCTTTGTAATTGTGTCCAGAATATTACTTTGATAAAATGTATATGTACATCAGGTGATATGAGTATTTCTTCCACCATTTCTGGGAGCAATATTCTGAAGATGTATAAATAAGTGTTGGGGGTACAAAAAGGTGTACCCTGTGTCTATGAATATAGACATAATGCATGAATAGACCATACAGTGAACAAATAATATAACTTTTTCCAACTTTAAATAATGGATTGAATTGATATCTGAAAATATTCAGAAAATCTATATTGATGTACAATCCTTCATTCCAACCAGTTATACATCTAATGGTAATATTAGGGTTATGGTTGATCATGACGTGTGTGTGAGTTTTGCTTCAAAGGTGATTATGGAAATAGAAAATAATGCGTTTGGAATGAAGTCTCATGAAAAGACTGTGAATCAGGCGGTATAGCGATACCAGACTTCAAACTATACAACAGAGCAATAGTAACAAAATCAGCCTGGTACTGTACCAAAACAGGCGGGCGGACAAATGGTACAGAATAAAGGACACGGAAACCAATCCACTAAACTACAACTATCTTATATTTGATAAAGGGGCTGAAAGCACACAATGGAGAAATGATAGCAGCTTCAACAAATGTTGCTGGGAAACCTGGAAATCCATATGCAACAAAATGAAAATGAATCCCTTTCTCTTGCCATGAAAAAAAGTTAACTCAAAATAGGTCAAGGAGCTTGATATCAAATCAGAGACACAGTGTCTGACACAAGAAAAAGTTGGCTATGATCTACATACTGTGGGGTCGGGCTTCAAATTTCTTAATATGACACCCATAGCACAAGAGTTAATAACTAGATTCAACAAATGGGACTTACTCAAACTAAAAAGTTTTTTCTCAGCAAAAGAAACAATAAGAGAAGTAAATAGGTAGCCTACATCTTGGGAACAAATCTTTACTCCTCACACTTCAGATCGAGCCCTAATATTCAGAGTATACAAAGAACTCAACAAATTAGACAATTAGATGACAAATAACCCAATCAACAAATGGGCCAAGGACCTGAACAGACACTTCTCAGAGGAGGACATACAATCAATCAACATGTACATGAATAAATGCTCACCATCTCTAGCAGTCAGAGAAATGCAAATCAAAACAACCCTAAGATATCATTTGCTCCAGTAAGATTGGCAGCCATTATGAAGTCAAACAACAACAACTGCTGGTGAGGATGTGAGGAAAAGGGTCCGCTTGTACATTGCTGGTGGGAGTGAAAATTGGTGCAGCAAATTTGGAAAGCAGTATGGAGATTTCTTAGAAAGCTGGGAATGGAACCACCGTTTGACCCAGCTGTTAACCTTCTCGGTCTATTCCCTAAAGACCTAAAAAGAGCATGCTACAGGGACACGGCTACATCGATGTTCATAGCAACACAATTCACAATAGCAAGACTGTGGAACCAGCCTAGATGCCCTTCAGTAGACGAATAGATAAAAAAAAATGTGGCTTTTATACAAAATGGAGTATTACTCTTCATTAAAAAATGACAAAATCATTGAATTTGCAGGGAAATGGATGGCATTAGAGCAGGTTATGCTAAGTGAAGCTAGCCAGTCCCTGAAAAACAAATGCCAAATGTCTTCTTTGATATAAGGAGAGTAACTAATAACAGAGTAGGGACAAAGAGCCTGAGAAGATTAACACTAAACAGGGATGAGAGGTGGGAGGGAAAGGAAGAGAGAAGGGAAATTGCATGGAAATGGAAGGAGACCCTCAGGGTTATACAAAATTGCATACAAGAAGAAGTGAGGGGAAAGAGGAAAAAAAACAAGGGAGAGAAATGAATAACAGTAGACAGGGTATAGAGAGAAGAGGGGAGGGGAGGGAAGAAGAGGGGGATAGTAGAGGAGAGGAAAGGCTGCAGAATACAACAGACACTAGTATGGCAATATGTAAATCAATGGATGGGTAACTGATGTTTTTCTGCAATCTGTATGCGGGGTAAAAATGGGAGTTTATAACCCACTTGAATCAAAGTGTGAAATATGATATATCAAAAACTATGTAATATTTTGAACAACAAACAATAAAAATTTTAAAAAAAAGAAACCTGGAGGAATACATGTGTTCTGAAGCAGAAAGTAATTGAAAGTGAAACAAATGTCTATAAATTTGTGAACTTGTGAATGAATATATACCTTATGATGTGCATAAACTGAAGAAATAGTAATGTACTAGTGTTGCATAAAAATGAACGTCAAAATACACAACTTGTCACATAGGAATCTACTTGCATTAATGTTAAACTGGGTCAGATACTGTAGAAATATTAAGATTTGTGTGCACCATTCACTAAAGTTATTTTTCAGTACTTGGAAACAAATATGTATTTCAGGTGGATGAATATTACTGAGAATAATCTTGTGAAAAGTTTATTATAAATCCACATGAATGAATGTAGGGAGGGTATAATAAGGCATATATATTTCATATTTTGAAAAATCTGGAGAGTGTGTATATATATATATATATATATATATATATATATATATATATATATACACACACACTCACACACAAAACACACACAGGAATATTAAAAAGTAGCAATACATATGCCAATCGAAATTCATCATGAAATATATATCTTTCACAGATACAAAACTATTTATTTTACTGAACTTGTATTTATGTATAATGTTGTTCAACCAGGAAGCAAACCCATAGATTGAATTTTCTGTTAAAACAGTGTTTAGGAGGAGTGATCTCTTTTTACGATTTGTATCTGCCAAGTCAGCCACCTCATAAGAATGCATGTGTGATACCATGTAGGATTCTATATGTGAACCTAAAAAATACATGTGCTGAATAGGCTTCAGAGAAAGGGAGACAGGAATTCACATATTTGTTAACTTTAAAAACACATGGAGAACTATTTCAATTAAAAATTGACTAGATTTATAACACCAACACTTTATCAGGCAAAAGGCAAGTCCAACTATACACCATGCCTACTCTGAACTGCTTCTATTTCTATTCTCTTTGGGTTGTTTTTCTCCATCATATTAGGATTAGTAGTCAGAGTCTAGTCTGGTTTTGGTTAGTGTCATGGATTCAGTATTTTGAATGGAAAATTAGATAATGAATCCAATGTGTATGCAAATATGTGCTGCACAAAAATTTTTCCACTCTCATCCAGCACAATACCTTGAAATTATCTTTGCCCCAAGTAAGACACAATTAGAGGAGAAGAGTTAGAAAATCTGTGAATACATATCTGTACTGGAAAATGCTCAGGAGTTCACAACCTTGGAGGTGGTAGAGTAGTTTCCAAAAGTAAGGGACACGGGTTGATAGACCCAACCTGATTTTTATTAAAATTGGGAGCCATCTTGCCAGAAAGCCATAAAAAGTTAATTTTGGCTTTACTATAAATAACTGCAAATTCTGAACCTGCTTGGAATGCCTGCCCGTGCCTTGAATTCACCCATGCTTGACTCTCTGACCAGATAGCAGCCCTCGCTGAAACTTTAGTGACACATCATAAATTTTGGCCTTCCCTGGCCAGACAAGGACCCTCTCTGAGGCTCTATTTGTCCTCATAATTTCTGATATTGGGCCCACCAAAAAATAAATAAATAAATAAATAAACTGCCATTTGTGTGATGCTTGTCAAAGTTCTGTTATCTGTAACCCCCATTTTGTGTAACTTTCTGGGCTATATAGCTGGGCTGTTGGAAAGGCGGGGTTGCTGTCTTGTTCCTGCTGTTTTGGGATGGAGAAGCAGCCCACCCGGTTGACATAATAAGCTTGCCTCAATTTGATTTTAGTTGGAGTCAGTGTTCTTTTTTTGTGTCCTCATCTAACCTTTTTGAGTTCCCCAGCAAGATGACCCTGCCGACCAGATCACAAGACCATACTGCTGGAAATTCTGAATCTGGCCTTCCCTCCAGGGCTCCGGGATGGAGAGCCACTCTAGGGGGTGCACATCTTGAGCTGTTCCAAGGTCATGGAGTGAGTGTTCGGTCCCAGGAGCACTGCGGTAAACCACTGCACTAAAACTATTAGCAATCACCTGGTGGAGGAGGCCTCAATAATTAAGTGGCACCTTTATAACATCTGATATCCGTTTAAGGGAGATCTGTTCTGATGACATAGAGGTGTCCTGGGGAGGCTCACATATACTCGTTTTCAGTACAGTAATGAGAATTGTTCTGTCCTCTGTTCTGTTCTGTAGGGAATTCATCTGGAATGGTAGAGATGTGATGACTGGCATGTACGTGGTCCTACTTTGGAGCTTTAGCAAGACGATGCATTGCTCCTATGTTTTTCTGTTTCAAGTTCGGGTTTCTGTATTTTGTGTTTTGTTCTGTGTTCTATATGTTTTTCTTGTTTGTTTTGTGTGTTTTGTTCTGTGATTTCTGTGGTAAAAACATAAGTATATTGGACGTGAAAATGGGTAACAAAGAAAGTAAGCCTGATATTCCTTCGGACTCTGTTTTAAGGAACTGCGATGAACTTTACCCCCCTTTGTTAAGCAGGATGAGAGAAGCTCCTAGCTGGCTGCCTGGAGTACACCCACTGCAGAGGGAAATGCCTGCTGGGAATCTAAGAACTGAGTATCTCCCAGGTTAACAAGTGAAACTCCATTAAAACACCTTGTCCCTCCAGATCAAGAGAGTCAAAACCTCTGGGCAGGGTCCCCTGTGTTTCTTCTTTATTACCAAAGCAATAAACCTCCCTTTTTCTTTTTCTAAAAACCTTGTCCTCATTATTAAATTGGCATTAATTGGCTTCAAGGTCAGGAGCCGAACTTTAAGTTACAAATTTTGATAAATCCCTCCCCCCCCCTCTGTCCCGGAACATTTTTAGAGCTGACTACTGAAATGTTACTAGATGGAACATGCTTGGGGTGGAACCGAACCAGAGGAGATAATCCTGTAAGTAAAAGGAGAGACTGAGGGACTCCCAGCAGCTGCTGAAGCCCTGTTGCTTCAGGGAATTCCCTCCTTCCTTCCCTGCACTGTAAGTATTATGCCACCTCTATCTTGTTAAAAAAGAAAAAAAGAAAAAGGGGACACTAAATGCATTAAAGTCACCATGGAGACCCTTGATTGTACATTTCAGGTTGCCCCTCTGTTAAAACATCTGCCCCCCCCCTTGTGGACATCTATGGTGCCACTGGTGTAGGAGATTTTTTTCTTATCTGCTCAGGTTTAAAGGATTCTGTCTGACAGCCATAGTCTGGACCTTCTTTCTGTCTGTCTTGTGTCTTTGTTTCTGGCCCTTTAAGACATGTGCAATAATGTGTTGATGTTATAAATTGCTTCTTGGGAATGATCTTAGCTGAATGTGTGTCTGAAGGATGATGTTTTCTTGTAACAATCTCGTATCTGAATGGGTTTTTGAAGCATTGCAAAATCTTGCAGTTAAAAGTCGGGTTTAGGTAATGGTTTAGTTTATGATTTCAGATAATTCATGCCAGAGAACTTAAATACTTAGGATGGAAAACTAAAGAACTCTACTTCCATGTTGGCAAGTAACTTCTCAATCATTCAGTCTTTTTTTTTCACCAATTTTGAATTGGGTATCCTGGGAAAATGTCACTGTGTGTTCGAGAGCATTAATCTGGACAAGGATTGTAAATCATAGTATGATATCTGTTGACAAAACAAGATGTAAAAATATAAAATTTTGTGAATTGTATCTTAAACTTGTACCATAATTTTCAACATCCTAACCTGACAATAATGGTTAAAATGCCTTAGGCCTGAGGTGTCTGCTCAGAAAAGCAGTTTTTTCCTGCTCCTTCCAGACCTCAGCCATGACTTATTTTGAAAGGCAAATGAAAGAAGCCTGCAAGCTTAGTAGGAGACTGATCTGAGGCCTAAGAGAAAAAAAGGTAAATTGTATGATATTTACTAATTACTGGCCAGTCATTTTTTTAGGACTCTTATTTTTTTCCTTAGATACTTTATTTTTTTTTGAGCTCATGATTTTGATCATACAGACCTAGGTCAATGTTTTTCTGATCAGTACTATCTTTGACCAACTGTGGACTTTTTGAAACATTGCAATGGAGATTTCACCTGCGAAAAGCTACAAGGCCTTTAATATTATTATGTGTGCTCAATTTTGTTATGTGTTGTATGTCTGTATATACATATGTCCGTATATTTTATATATGATACACAAATTAATATATATAAGGAGCACTCATTAAAAAAAGCACTCATAAAAACAAATTTTAAAAAGTGGATCTATAGATCTTCAATTCACGTGATTTAAATGATTCAATTAAATTTGATAAACAGATAAAAATAAATGTCTTTAAATTTAAGCTTTCAAGTTTTTCTAGGTATTCAAAAATCTAATAAAATATTAATATCTACAAAATGTCTAATATGCCTTGGTTCTAGGACTTTTCCTTCAACATAAAAATGGTTTACACTCTTCAATACATGTGTCTAATATTTTGATAAATAAGTAAAGTAAATTTGATATGGGATTACTCATTCACGAGTACTTTTGTTAGATATCTGATTGACTTACTAACGTCTGTATAAGTTTGACTAAATTCTGTAGAAGATTGTAAAAATCAATCATGTGTTAAAGAGACAAAAATTTCTTAAAACATAAGTTTACCCATAACATTGTGTTTATTAAGATTTATTTTTTCTTGTGCAAGCAACCATAGAAATTAAACAACTGATTAAATTAGAACTGTTATTTTAGAGCACTGTACTGCCATTTCTTTAAAAGCTAAACTTGGTTAATGTAGAAACATCAATGTAATTGTGATGCTACTAATGTGCTCATATCTTACAGGTATACACGTCTGTAAGGTAAAAATTTTAAAAGAGCATTATATCAAGCTGGTGTTCTGAAGTTTTATGGGGATTTATTCACCTGTTATCAATAAGATATGTAAAGTTTAATCTTAGTTTTTACATTGGGGAACAATTTAAATGTACTTTATGTTAATGAGAGGCTAATCTATGTAAAGGTTAAAAACATTCAGCATTTGTTTAATTCATATTTTAAAGTGATATTATATGGTGTTAGCTAATGTTCATGTGACCTCAAATAATTTATGTAAACTTTTTAAAATAATATTTAAAAAATAAAGATCAGCTTTAGAACTAAAACACTTAAGATTTATAAAGAGCCCTGCCTTACCTGAGATAAGGCTGTGTGTCCCATCTTATTTCATCTGAGAATGAATACAAAAGCAGTAGGTCAGATTTTATTTCTTTAAAGTTATGTTAAAAGTTCTTCTTTAATGTCAAGATTCCTAGGATCTCAAACAGGGGATATAATGTATGACTCAGCCAAAAAATTCAGGGTAGCTATTAAACGAACTAAGTATTTTTACTGTTGTTAAAAAATTTTATTTTGTAATTTTCTTATATGTGATCTAAAGATTCCCTGTTAGTGTTTTAAAGAAGTGTTGCTTTAAGAACAAAACATGGGTTAATTTCAGAGAGCAAGTTATTACCTACAAGACAGACAGAATAATACAGATCCCAATTAATAAAAAGATAAATAATTATAAAGTTATAGACATTAAAGCCTGGTGCTC